>NC_133112.1:10858678-11090062 GCF_022965805.1 Primulina eburnea | reverse complement strand
AACTAAATTCATTTAAATGAAAATTTGTACGTATATGATGACATGAGATGACATGCTTTGACACGATATGATTTTACACGACACGTTTATGTTCATGCTTTTGAATTCATGAAAGATATGTTGAGTATGATATTTTTCACTGCTGTGTGCTATGTCTATGTACATATTATTTCTGGTACATGTGTGTTGAGTCTTTAGACTCACTAGACATGTGTGATGCAGGTGAGCTTGATGGTGTGGAGATTGGAGGTGCCGAAATCTAAGTAGGCAGACTTGGTGCGGTGACACGACCCGAGGACCGCATGTTTTCTGCATTACGATTCATTAGATTTGAGAGGAGATGAACATTTTATTACGTTGATGATTTTAAGATTTTTACTCGTTTATGTTTACGTATGATTTTGGATGAGTTTGGTTAGTTTAAACTGCATTATTTTTATTGTCAAATAATTATGATTATTTTAAATGTTATTTCGAAAATGTGAGTTTTTTTTTTTTAAAAAAAAAACAATTCCGCACTTTTAAAATGATTAGGCATTTCAGTTGATATCAAAGCAAGGGTCTTGTATAGGGTTGTGCCACCGCCAGCTTCTGTCGCTCAGTCTTCAAGCCTTAAGTCTGTAAGCTTTTAAGTTTCAAACATTTTAAATGATTTACTATTATCACATGCATGTTAACATGATTTATGCTTTACGATGATCCATTGTACATGTTTAACTACCGTTACGATTTGAGGTTATTATTATAAAAAACTAGATTGATTACATGATGGGTTACGTTTACAAATTGAACTGTATTCAGATCATCCCTCCCAGACGCGACTCCAGCGTTGATACTCCACCCCCACCACTGCCTTTGGACCCAACTACCCGAGTTTTGGAGGGTATGGCTAGGCTACTGGAGTAGGTACAGCAGGCTTCTAGGCCTCAGACAGATGTGTTTTAGCAGTTTGGCTGGCTTAACCCGAAGGAGTTCGGGGGTACCACCGATCCATTTGTGGCAAGAGGGATGGATTAGGTCTCTAGAGTTACACTTTGAGTGCTTACAGATGAGGGATGGTGACCGGGCCAGGTGCGCCATTTATATGCTGAGGGACAACGCATCACTGTGGTTGGAGAGAGCTTCACATGCAGTGGATGTTGCTACTCTCACTTGGGCCAGGTTTAGGGAGATGTTCTTCAGGAAGTATTTCCCAGCTGACGTTAGGGGCCGCGTGACGAGGGAATTCATGAGTCTCCGGCAGGGGGACTTATCTGTGGCGGATTTTATCCACAAGTTTGACAGGGGCTGTCATTTTGTGGCCATGATAGCGGGAGATGCCATCCAGAAGCTGAGGCATTTCCTAGATGAGACTAACACCCACTCTTCGCCGGTACGTCATGATGATGAGGCCGACAGGTTATATGAGGCAACTGTCTGTGCTTTTCAGGCAGAGCAGACACTGCGAGAAATAGAACCCAAGATTCATAGGAAGCGGCATAAGACTCAGTCCAGTTCCCGGCCTCAGAAAAACACAGTTTACTGGGCCGCCGAGTCAGCAAGGGAAGCAGAAGCCCCAAGGGCAGTTTAGGAGGCCACAGAAGCATGTTCCATTTTGGCGAGTGCAGGTGGGGACCTTTAAATGCTTCTTTTGCGGATAGGAGGGCCATAAAGCAGCGGATTGCCCTCGGAACAAGGGCCCCATTACTAGCCGGGGCTTATGTGATGCATGCCGAGGAGATTGAGGCAGAGCCAGACTCGACATTGATTACGGGTAACTCTTTTGTTAAGATTTTAATTGTCGCATAATTGCATGGATTTATGCTTGCATGAGGATTAAATTGCGAGATTGATAACATAGAAGGAATTAGGATGCATGCTCTACCTATTTGGATGAAGAATTTAATTGTTTGATTTTAGAATTTTAGGGACCCATTTGTAATAACTTATAATTTGAGGACCTAATTGCAAAAAAAATCGAGAATTCTTGGATTTGAATTCGAAATTGAGAAAGGTTCATATTGTAATTTTGAAAATTTGAAGGACCCGGTGCAATTTTCAGAACTTGGAGGGGCTAATTGAAATTTTGATTTTCTGAGGATTAAATTTGGAATTTTTGGAATGTTTGGGTTATTTCAGTGATTGTTTGAGGATTTTGGGTTAATTGCCATTAAGAAATTCCTTAAGTTCAACACTACTAGATTTGCTGGTATATTTTGTCGTAGGTAGGATATCTATTGCAGGTGTAGCCACGCATGCATTGCTAGATTCAAGGGCTACGCATTCGTTTATATCCGAGTCATTCGTCAAGCGACTAGGAATCATACGAGTAGTGATGGATTCAGGGTTTAGAGTATCGATCCCTTTCGGAGATCAGATGTTCACTTCTCAGATAGTGAAGGGATTGGAGCTTCAGTACAAAAGTATATGATGCACATAGATTATTAATGCTGCCATTACCAAAGTTCAACATCATCTTGGGGCATGGACTATCTATCTTCTCATGGAGCAGTCATAGATTTTCGACAGAAGTCAGTGTCTGTCAGACCGCCCAGTGGGAAGCAATTTGTTTTTATGCAGCTAGACATCGGCAGATGTCGCACGTCATTTCCTGCATGTGTGCGAGGAAGCTTATGAGGAGGGGTTGACAGAAGTTTTTTGGCCAGCATCATGTCAGTGTCTCAGCCAGTCGAGCGGAGGCTAGAGGACTTTTATGTGGTCAGAGAGTTCTCCGGTGTTTTCTCTGACGATGTTTCAGGCATTCCACCAGACAGAGAGGTGGAATTCTCTATTGAGCTTCATGCTAGGCACAATTCCGATATCTAAAGCACCCTACCGGTTAGCGCCTGCAGAGACGAAGGAGCTCAAAGATCAGATTCAGGATCTCTGGATGAGGATTTCATTTGTCCTAGTTTTTCTCCTTGTGGCGCACCAGTTCTTTTTGTCAAGAAGAAGGATGACAACATGCGACTGTGCATTGATTAGATATAGCTGAACAGAGTTAAGTCAAGAATAAGTATCCACTGCCGAGGATCGAGGACTTATTTGATCAGCTTCAAGGAGCATCTGTGTTCTTGAAGATAGGCCTTCGATCCGGGTACCACCAGCTGAAAGTCAGGGAGTCTGATGTGCATAAGACAGCTTTCCGGACGCGTTACGGGCACTATGAGTTTATGGTGATGCCCTTCAGCCTGACGAACGCGCCAGCAATTTTTCATGGATCTCATGAATCGCGTGTTTCAGCCCATACTTGGATCAATTTGTCATAGTTTTAATTGACGATATCCTGATCTACTCGAGGGAGCAGAGAGAGAAGCACAGTCAGCACCTGAAGATAGTAGTGCAGACTCTAGAGGACAAACGACTGTATGGAAAGTTCAGCAAGTGTGAGAGTTGGCTTGACAGAGTGGCATTCATGGGACACATTGTATCTCAGGATGGCATAGAGGTCGACCCCAGTAAGGTAGAGACAGTCAGAGATTGGCCAGTTCCTAAGAGCGTGACATAGATCCGTATTTCTTGGGATTGGTAGGCTACTACAAGAAGTTCATTCAGGGCTTCTTCTATATTGTGTTGCCTATGACCGCCCTGACGAAGAAGAATGCTAAGTTTATCTGGGGATCTGAGTGCTAGGAGAGCTTCAATAGATTGAAGCAGGCTTTGACCACTGCATCAGTACTAGCTATGTCATTAGGGCAAGGAGAGTTTGTGGTGTATACGATGCATCGAAGCTTGGTTTTGGCTCGGTTCTGATACAATAGGACGAAGTGATAGCCTACGCGTCCAGGCATATGAGGTCCATGAGAAGAACTATCCAACTCATGACCTCGAGCTAGCAGTAGTGGTATTCCGCCCCTGAAGATCTGGAGACATTATCTGTATGGGGAGAAGTGCAGGATATTTACCAACCATAAGAGCCTGAAGTACTTCACGCAGAAGGAGCTGAATATGAGGCAGAGAAGATGTCTTGAGATGGTGAAAGACTACAATTGCGACATTAGCTACCATCTAGGTAAGGTTAATGTGGTTGCAGACGCCTTGAGCAGGAAGCACACAGTGATTGCTCATCTTTCAGTGCAGAGACCGCTACAGGCTGAGATTTAGAGATTTGAGCTTGCAGTTTATGCCAAGGGCGAGGCCCCGAATCTTGCTACTCTGACAATATTGCCGACCTTGAGAGATAGAATTTGAGCATGGCAGACTTCTGACGAATAGTTAAAGAAGTGGAGACAGAGGGACGAGGCTAAGGGCCAGAGACTGTATATAATTGTTAACGGCATAGTCAGATATATGGAACGTCTATGGGTTTCTGACAGTGGTACCCTTCGAGCAAATATCTTGAACGAGGTCCACAACACCACGTACTCCATCCATCTAGGTAGTACGAAGATGTATAAGGATCTACAAACTCTGTATTGGTGGCCAGGCATGAAGCGAGATATTCTGCGTTTCGTCTCCGAGTGTTTGACTTGTCAGCAGGTCAAAGTAGAGCATCAGAGACCTGCAGGGAAGCTGAGACAACTCCCTAATCCCGAGTGGAAATGGGAGAACATTACTATGGATTTTGTGACAGGGCTTCCGAGGACTACTGGAGGATTCAATGTCATCTGGGCGATTGTTGATCGGCTCACTAAATCAGCTCATTTCTTACTGACCAGGAAGACATTCACAATGACTCAGTACGCGTAGAGCTATACATTAGAGAGATAGTCAGACTGCATGGGATTTCAGTGTCCATCGTGTGAGACCGAGATCCGAGTTCATGTCTTAATTTTGGATGAGTCTCCATCAGGCATTGGGTACAAAGATACTGTTCAATACTGATTTTTCATCCTCAGACAGAAAGTCAGTCAGAGAGGGTGATTCAGATTCTAGAGGACCTACTCTGAGCATGCATGATCGACTTCCAGAGCAGCTGGGAGTCGAAGTTACCTCTTGTGGAGTTAACATTCAACAACATTTATCAGACATCGATATGTATGACTCCTTACGAGGCACTTTACGGGAGGAAGTATAGGTTGCCAATCTATTGGGATTAGGTAGGGGAGCAAGCAGAGTTGGGTCTAGACATTGTAAGACAGACAGCAGATTTAGTGGCTAGGATTTGGGACAAGATGAAGGCTGCACAGAGCCGTCAGAAGAGATATGCTGATCAGAGACGGCGAGATCTTGAGTTTGCAGTAGGGGATTATGTCTTCGTGAAGGTCACACCTATGAAGGGTGTGATGAGGTTCGGGAAGAAGGGCAAGCTCAGCCCTAGATTCATCGGACCATTTGAGATCTTAGAGAAAGTTGGGACACTTGCGTGCATAGTTGCATAACCGCCGAATCTGGCAGGAGTTCATAATGTGTTCCATGTCTCCATGCTGCAGAATTACATATCGAATCCTTCGCATGTGCTTAATTATGAGCCACTTCAGCTGACACTGCACCTATCATTCGAGGAGAAACCCACTCAGATATTGGACAGACAGGAGAAGAGGCTCCGGAACAAGGTGATCCAGATGGTCAAGGTCAAGTGACTGAATCATTCTGAGGAGGAGACCGAGACCGAGATGAGGAGTTTCAACCTGGAGTTATTCTGTACTTTAAAATTTCGTGGACGAAATTTTATTTAATGGGGGAAAGAGTTGTAAGGTCCAGGAATTTAATTCATGTAACCTGAATGCATGCAATACAGAATTTTATTTAAATTATGTGTTTAATTATTTTTATGCATTTTATGCATAATTATGACATGATAGGATTTATTTCATGAAATTTTAAAAGTTCATGCATTAGAGTTTCTAAGTCCATTTCGCGTTCGAACGAGAAACGGAGACCGGGAAATTATCAGAAAAATTATTTTATTACATAATTAATTTTTATTAATTAACACAAAATGTTTTAAAGGTATTTTTCAAGAATGGGTTTTTGTTGAGTACTTTTACCCGCCAGAGCATATTTTTCAGTGGTACGTAAATTTTATCGAATCGGGAACTTTTGAGGGTTCGGCTACTATTTTCAAGAACGTACCCAATGAAATATTTTCGGGATTGTGTTTGGCTTAATTGGCCTACTTTTAAGCTTATTGGGCTTAAAACTCTTTTTAAACTTTTAATTGGCAATTTACGGCCCATTATCGATTAGATTACTATTTAATTAACAACTTAAACTCACTTAACCTAAACCTAATCACTCCATCAGCCGACACCCTTCCCTCAGCAAACTTCCACTCGGATTTCCAGCCTCCCACATCTGAAGGTTCCTCGGCCAAATCTTGTTCTTGAAAAAGAAATTCTTCCGGCACTTGTTCTTCGATCTCCTCACATCTATTACATGAAGCCATGCCCTGTACTGTTATTTTGCATCACATACGGTGTATATCTGTTGTTATATGTTTCTTTGTGTGTGAAAACATCGATAAATCACCTTGCATAGAGATCGAATGATTTTGTTGCCTTTCCTTCATTTTCTTAACAACCACTCACGTTTTCGTGTATGTTGTGCAAGGGGCTGCGGTTATTGATGGTTTAGGGACTGAACATGATGACAAGAGGCTGTCTTGAGGAGTAGAATCTTTGTTGGGGCTTTAGGTTGAAGGGACGAGAGAGGGCTGCTGTGTTTCGTGTGGGTTTGAGGGAGATCGTGTGAATGGATCGGAACCAGCGGTGAAGGGGCGATCCAAGGCTTAAACAAGGCCGTTTGGGGTTTGAGTCAAGGCTGAGGATGACTCGAATGCTTTTGGAATCGTCCCTAAATCCGATCGAGCGTGCTTAGGAGAGTTAGTCGCGGGTGGTGGTTCTTGAGGGCGAGTGATCGATCGCGACTTCCATCGTGCATGGAGACGGGTCCGTGGGTCTGGTAGGTCCCTTAGGGTCCAGTCTAGGTCCTAGATGGCTGGGCTTGTGACTGGTGCGAGTCTAGGGGTGCTAGAGTCGGGTGGTGCATGGAGGGTTGGATAAGGGAATAAATGAAAACTGTCCAGCAACTTGTAGGGCCAGTTAGAGATGTTTAGAGGCTTAGTATTGATGGTTTTAGGGTCTTTTAAGTGTTTTTAAGGTGTGGTAAAAGTTGGGAAAAAATTAGTTAAGTTTTGGTTCGATTCGGGTTGAAACCGGGAAAAAATTAGTTAAGACCCGAGAATCCCACTCTAACTCGTATCTCCTCGCCTGGAGCTGGACTCTGGCATCCCAAGCATCGCCTCACCTACCGTCAAGCACATGAAAACAAGAGGTACCGGACATGTCGGTGAGTATAAACCCAGTATGATACAATTAATAATATATGAGAATTAAAATTTACAAATAGTTCATATAAATTCATAAAGATGCAATATAATGCAATGCATTATCAGAAGCTGTGGGCTATCAATAAATCTCAAGATGAAATGAATCATCTGGTCATAGGGTACCCAAGGATAGAGAATCTCCCAGCAATATACACCTACTCCTCCACTCGAGGTGGGTTGCCGTGTTCTACAATCCCAAGACTATGGTGCGCCTGTAGAGAGTGTTCAGACCATAACAGCGACCTCCGCATACACTATGCCAACTCAAATATAGCCCCATACGTCCAACAAATCAATATATCAAGGCGACCTCCGCCATATCAAATCTGAATCGACAATTGGCTCAATATTCAATGTAATGATGCAAATCAATAACATCATTTCGATATCATAATAAACTCATCTCAATATAACAATCATCATCAAATCACAAGTAATTCATCGAGCCATAGAATTTTCAATTTAAAATAAAAATGATACTTTTACCTCATATGTTACCGACCGTAACATACCTTACAAATATTACCAAAAGAAGATCGAAATGTGTAGGTGAGAAGTCTTGAACCTCTGAATTCTACTTTAACTCAAGAACTTTGATCATCTATCAAAACAGAGTAGTTTCTGTTCAAAATTCATAATTAATTCAATACTACTTCGAATCAAGATCCGCAAATTGGATATTCAAGAAAACTCAAATCCCAACAATTGTTTAAAGAAGGAATCCATATCATTTCTTAACCGTAGTATGCCATAAAAACACTCATTGAATCATTTTGCCAAACACGTGGCGTGCTGGCTAAAGAGTTAGCTCCTCTTCCATTCCATTTTTTTTCAAAATATCAATACATACAATACCATCAATCATTATATAACAACTTTACCTCAACACTCAAACCAAACAACCCATTGTTTTCCCTTCAATCACTAACCCAAGGAAATAAGCTTTCTTACCTTGCTTCTAAACTCTTGAGGAGAAGAACTTCTAATCTCCAAGCAAAGATTAAGGCTCAATCAAAGATTAATGTCTTGGAAGAAATTGGATTGAAGGAGAAATGAGGAACCCTAGCTCTAAATCGATGGAGAGAAATGAGGATGAGAAGAAATGATACAAAAATCATTCCCCAATCTAATATATACCATCCAAACCTCAAAACACGTTTTTTTGTACAGGTTCTGGGCGCCATGGCGCGTGATTTGGCGCAGGGGCGCGCATCATACTGCCCAACACCCAAAGTTTCAGCACCGGGCACGCCATCACGCGGGATCTGGCGCAGGGGCGCGCCATATTCTGCCAAAAACGCATTTTTCACTTCAGAATTTGCGAAAGTGCTCAACAAGAAAGTTGTAGCTCTATGTCTTGGCTTGCATTTCCAATTCGCCTCATGTCATTTGGAGGTCTGAGTAAAAAGTTATGCTCAATCTCCCAACATGTGTCATTGTAGGAATGACGATATGCACGACACACTTCGGGGCACTTTTGGCTCGTCTTCCCTAATGATTTGAACAAAACTCAAAACAAGAAAGTTATAGCGTCTTATCTTTCTAATGAAAGTGGCCTCACATCAATTGGGTCAATATACAAAACATTATGCTAAAAACCACAACTACTGCAACATTTTCATACCGTTTCTGCACTTCCATTAACTATTTAGCTCAAATTCAACCTTTGATTCTACCCATCCATTATCTATTCCATTCTATAACATTCATTACTATTCATACCATAACGTAAAGCCATAAACCATCACAACTACTGACACAATTTTATTTTTTTTCAAAATTCGGGCATTACGATTCCTCCCCTCTAAAAATAAATTTCGTCCTCAAAATCAGTCATCTCTTTCAGGTCTAACATGTAATGATCTAAACTGAAAATAAAACCGAGAATAGAAGCGTACTTCATTTGAATAACTCTGGATATTTATGTCTCATTTTATCTTCTAATTCCCAAGTTGCCTCTTTGACACCATGTCTATTCCACGGTACTTTAACCAACGGTATGAATTTATTTCTGAGTTGCTTATCTTTTCTACCTAGAATTTGAATTGGTCTCTCAATGTAGCACAAATTCTGATCTAACTCAACTTCATCAGGTGGAAGTACATGAGAAGGATCTGGATGATATTTCCTCAACATGGGCACATGAAAAACATCATGAACACCTGATAACGCATGAGGAAGAGCTAATCTGTAAGCCAAATCACCAACACGTTCCAAAATCTCATACGGACCTATGAATCTCGGTGATAATTTACCCTTGTTTCCAAATCTAATTGTACCACGAAAAGGAGATATTTTCAGAAAAACTCTGTCACCTTTCTCAAAAATCAACGGTCTTCTCCTGATGTTTGCATACTTAGCCTGCCTATCCTGAGCAGCTCGCATACTACTTTGAATCAATTTCACCTTCTTTGTCATATCTCTTATCATATCAGGTCCTACAATTGGTGCTTCAGATAAATAGTCTCAATACAGAGGAGATCGACACTTCCTGCCATATAATGCTTCAAATTGTGACATTCCAATGCTCACTTGATAACTGTTGTTATAAGAAAACTTGACAAGTGGTAACGAATCCTGCCAACCAATACCAAAATCCATCACTACAGCTCTCAGCATATCCTCTAATTTCTGAATAGTACGTTCTGACTGTCCGTCTGTCTGAGGATGATATGTTGTACTCAAATGCAAACGAGTACCAAGGGCCTCTTGTAAACTCAGCCAAAAATGAGAAGAAAATCTAGGATCACGATATGATACAATGGACTTAGGCACACCATGCAATCTCAAAACTTCTCTGATATACAATCTGGCCATCTGATCATGCCTATATGTCATCTGATAAGGAATGGAACACGAAGACTTGGTTAATATGTCAACGATAACCCAAATTGCATCGCAACCCCTCGACGACCTCGGCAATTTCGTGACAAAGTCCATGGTGATACGGTCTCACTTCCATTCTGGAACTTTAAGGCTATGCAAAAGACCTCCTGGTCGCTTCCGTTCTGCTTTCACTTGTTGACAATTCAAACAACTGGATACAAATTCTACTATGTCAGATTTCATTCTTTTCCACCAAAATTGTTTCTTCAAATCATTGTACATCTTTTTACTTCCAGGGTGTACACTGAATTTACTGCAATGAGCATCACGCAAAATCTGCCTCCTCAACTCTGAAATATTAGGAACTACAATACGATCATTCACAAACAAAATAACATCATTATTGACCTGAAATTCTGATTGTTCTCCTGATTTGACGAGTTCAACTGATTTTTGAATTTTTTGATCTAACTTGTGGGCCTCTTTAATTTTTATAAACAACTCTGTCTCTACTTGAATCATAAATACTCTTACAGGTTGAGTATTTACCACAAAATCAAACCCAGAACGACAACATTCTTCTACTAGACCAGATACACTGCTAGTGATCAAAGACATATTACATACTTTTCTGCTCAAAGCATCAGCTGCTGCGTTTGAATTTCCTGGATAATATTTTATTTCGCAATCATAATCTTTCAACAAGTCTAACCAACGTCTCTGTCTCATGTTCAGCTCTGCTTGTGAAAAGAGATATTTCAAACTCTTATGATCAGTGAATATATCAAATTTATCCCCATACAAGTAGTGACGTCAAATCTTTAAGGCAAAAACCACTGCTGCTAGTTCCAAGTCATGCACTGGATATCTAGACTCATGTGGCTTCAAATGTCGTGAATCATAGGGAACCACACGGCCATGTTGCATTAATACACAATCCAATCCTTGATGTGAAGCATCAGTGTGCACTGTAAATCCTCCTACACATGATGGAATAGTCAGAACTGGAGCACTAGTCAATCTCTTCTTAAGTTCAACAAAACTAGCTCACATGCTAGTGACCAAATAAATGGTGCATTCTTTTGTGTCAGCTGGATAATTGGCCTCTCAATCTGTGAGAATCCTTCAATAAATCTGCAATAATATCCTGCCAAACCCATAAAACTACGCACCTCACGAACTGATGTCGGTCTAGACCAATTGATGACTGCCTCAACTTTACTCGTATCAACTGATATACCAGCACTTGAAATCACATGTCCAAGGAAAACCACTCTATCCAACCAAAACTCGCATTTGGATAATTTATCATACAACTTTTCAGTTCTCAAAATTTGCAAAATAGCTCTCAAGTGCTCGGCATGCTCAAATTCAGATTTTGAATAAATAAGAATATCATCAATGAAGATCACAACAAATTGATCTATAGACCGTTGAAACACACGGTTCATCAAATCCATAAATACCGCAGGTGCATTAGTCAACCCAAAAGGCATAACCAAAAATTCAAAATGCCCATACCTGGTACGAAAAGCAGTCTTAGGCACATCTGCCTCTCTAACTCTTAACTGATGATATCCAGATCTTAAATCAATCTTAGAATATACTGAAGAACCCTGCAACTTGTCAAAGAGATCATCAATCCTTGGCAAAGGATATTTATTCTTTACTTTGGCTTTATTCAACTATCTATAATTGATACAAAGCCTCATAGACCCATCTTTCTTCTTCACGAATAAAACCACAGCACCCCAAGGTGAAAAACTTGGTCTTATATATCCTTTAGCCAATAGATCCTCAAGTTGTTCCTTTACTTCCTTCAGTTCAATTGGCGCCATCCTATAAAGAGCTCTAGAAATAGGCTGTGTATCTGGCATCAACTCAATGTTGAACTCAATCTCTCGGACTGGAGGAAATCCTGGAATCTCATCTGGAAATATATCTGAAAATTCACTAACAATTGGAATATCTACCAATTTAGGTACTGACCTTGTAATATCAATTGCATAAACCAAGAAACATTCTGCTCCTTTCTGCAACAAACGAGTCATGGACAAGACAGATATCAAAGGAATCTTAGCCCGAGAACCCTTACCATAAAACGTCCAGTGATCTGTCATATTAGGCCTAAACTTAACAATCTTCTGAAAACAATCTACAGTAGCTTTGTATCTTGTCAACATGTCAATACCAACTATGCAGTCAAAATCAGACATCTCCAAGACAATGCAATCAAATTCAATGACATTATTCTCATAACGAAATTCACAACCATTTATCATTTCAGCCGACCTCATCACTTTGCCCAGTGGAGTAGAAATAGATAATGTAGATGATAATGTCATAGAATGCAACGAATGCAATGTGGAAAAGTGCTCAGCTATGAAAGTATGTGATGCTCCAGTATCCATCAAAACATAAGCAGGATTACCAGAGAGAAAACAATTATCTGCAATGACATTATCTGGAGCATTATGTGCCTCATCCTCAGTGAGTGCAAAAACTCGAGCCTGTAGTCTAGGTGACTGTCCTGCCCTGTGGATACCACTCTGTTTATTCTGATTTGACCGATTTGACTGCTGATAGGAATGAACTGTAGGAGTCTGGCGATTCTGATGAGGTGTCTATCTCGTTGATCCCCCACTCTGAGATATATCACTGCCACGATTAGGACACACTCGAGCATAGTGTCCCACCTGGTTACACAAATGGCAAGCTCCCGAAACTCCTCTACACTGATCGGTATAATGTCTACCACCGCACTGACCACAAGTCGGGCCTGAATAACCAGTGGTCTGAACTGAACCAGATTGTCTCGATCCACTAGAACTCGAAAAATTACTTCCATGCCTCTTAAATTGTTTATCTCTAGCCTTGAACTGCTCTCTTATGTTGCCACTGTTACCGCCAGTATTACCCTGTCTGAACTGCTGTCGGAACTGTGGCTTTTGGGGTCTTTGCGAATATTGAGAACCTCTCTGCCTAATGATTCAAGTTTCAGCTCCCTTGGCTCGATCAAGAGCCTCAGCAAAAGTGTTAGGCCTTCCAGTATTAACCAGGGTATATATATCAGGATTAAGACCATTTATGAAATGATCGGCCTTAGCTTCTTCATCGAATGCTACATGAGTAGCAAATCTCAATAAATTCGAGAACTTAGCAACATAGTCCTCAATATTCAGATTTCCCTGCTTTAAATTTGCAAACTCGGCTCCCTTATCTTTCTGTGTAAGAGGTAGGAAAGAAAAGCTGATAAAATTCAGCTTTAAAAATATCCCAGATAACGATCGTACCTCGACCATCTAAAGCTTTCTTTGTCATGATCGACAAACTCTTAGCAACATATAATAACTGATGAACAACTAATTTTATTCTACGATCATCTGGATACTCAAGAGATTCAAATAACTGATCCATATTCTCCAACCAGTTCTCAAACTCTAATGCATTTTCGGTACCCTTCAACATCGGTGGGTGCAAAGACTGAAATCTGGCTAACAGTATCTCCATCGGAGTCGGAGTTATATCCATCTGAGTATGAGTAGAACTGCCTTGATCTTGTGCCACTGGTATGTTCTGTCTTGGTCTACCACGACCTCTACCTCGAGTAGCCATGTCTGATATACAATAGATCAAACACAGATAAAATCACAATATCATAATCATCTCAATCTTGTATCAATCATCTCTGGTTCTCGAGACTCAATAATCTCAAAATTCTCGAATAAAGCTCAATAATAGAGTTCTCAATTATGATCATGTATTTCGCATATGGTACAATGATAATGCTAGCAAATATATCTCATGATCAAGCAATTCGAACTGACTCGATCTACTATGTTCCCAAATATCTTATGCTTTGATACCACTTAATGTGGGGCCACGGGTCCGATATCTAATACTAATAATTATAAATGTAACAAACCAAACAATTTAGTAAAATATATAATATGTGTTCCACAAATCCACATAAACATCTTCAAAATAATTTAAAGGTCTCAAATGTTTAAAATATAAGTTTTAACATGCCGACAAAAACTAGTGAGCCAAAGAAATCCAAACATCATCAAATGCTCCTAAGACCCGAGAATCCCACTCTAACTCGTATCTCCTCGCCTGGAGCTGGACTGGCATCCCAAGCCTCGCCTCACCTACCGTCAAGCACATGAAAACGAGAGGTACCGGACATGCCGGTGAGTATAAACCCAGTATGATACAATCAATAACATATGAGAATTAAAATTTACAAATAGTTCATCTAAATTCATAAAGATGCAATATAATGCAATGCATGATCAGAAGCTGTGGCCTATCAATAAATCTCAAGATCAAGTGAATCATCTGGTCATAGGGGACCCAAGGATAGAGTCTCCCAGCAATATTCACCTACTCCTCCGCTCGAGGTGGGTTGATGTGTTCTACAATCCCAGGACTATGGTGCGCCTATATAGAGTGTTCAGGCCATAGCAGCGACCTCCGCATACACTATGCCAACTCAACTATAGCCCCATACGTCCAACAAATCAATATATCATGGCGACCTCCGCCATATCAAATCTGAATCGACAATTGGCTCAATATGCAATGTAATATGCAAATCAATATCTTCATTTCAATATCATAATAAACTCATCTCAATACAACAATCATCATCAAATCACAAGTAATTCATCAAGCCATAGAATTTTCAATTTAAAATAAAAATGATACTTTTACCTCATATGTTACTGACCGTAACATACCTTTCAAATATTACCAAAAGAAGATCGAAATGTGTAGGTGAGAAGTCTTGAACCTCTGAATTCTACTATAACTCAAGAACTTTGATCATCTATCAAAACAGAGTAGTTTCTGTTCAAAATTCATAACTAATTCAATACTGCTTCGAATCAAGATCCGCAAATTGGATATTCAAGAAAACTCAAATCCCAACAATTGTGTAAAGAAGGAATCCATATCATTTCTTAACCGTACTATGCCATAAAAACATTCATTGAATCATTTTGTCAAACACGTGGCATGCGGGCTAAAGAGTTAGCTCCTCTTCAATTCCATTTCTTTTCTAAAATATCAATACATACAATACCATCAATCATTATATTAACAACTTTACCTCAACACTCAAACCAAACAACCCATTGTTTTCCCTTCAATCACTAACCCAAGGAAATAAGCTTTCTTACCTTGCTTCTAAACTCTTGAGGAGAAGAACTTCTAATCTCCAAGCAAAGATTAAGGCTCAATCAAAGATTAATGTCTTGGAAGAAATTGGATTGAAGGAGAAATGAGGAACCCTAGCTCTAAACCGAAGGAGAGAAATGAGGATGAGAAGAAACGATACAAAAATCATTCCCCAATCTAATATATACCATCCAAACCTCAAAACACGTTTTTTTGTAAAATTTATGGGCGCCATGGCACGTGATTTGGCGCAGGGACGCGCACCATACTTCCCAACACCCAAAGTTTCAGCACCGGGCACGCCATCGCGCGGGATCTGGCGCAGGGGCGTGCCATATTCTGCCAAAAACGCATTTTTCACTTCAGAATTTGCGAAAGTGATCAACAAGAAAGTTGTAGCTCTATGTCTTGGCTTGCATCTCCAATTGGCTTCATGTCATTTGGAGGTCTGAATAAAAAGTTAGGCTCAATCTCTCAACATGTGTCACTGTAGGAATGACGATACGCGCGACACACTTCGGGGCGCTTTTGGCTCGTCATCCCTAATGATTTGAACAAAACTCAAAACAGGAAAGTTACAGCCTTATGTCTTATCTTTCTAATGAAGTGGCCTCACATCAATTGGATCAATATACAAAACATTATGCTAAAAACCACAACTACTCCCACATTTTCATACCATTTCTGCACTTCCATTAGCTATTTAGCTCAAATTCAACCTTTGATTCTACCCATCCATTATCAGTTCCATTCTATAACATTCATTAACATTCATACCATAACTTAAAGCCATAAACCATCACAACTACTGAAAAAATTTTATTTTTTTTCAAAATTCGGTCATTACAAGTGCATCATCATAGGATCACCCATTTGTATGAATGGACATCTCCATGCATTCTCTAGCCAATGAAACATGGCGTTTACATCACATATGTTAGTCTCAAGTTCAAACGACTTTTATCTTTCTTTTAGGCGGCTAATTCGACTAGGAACCTATTTAGAATATACAATACACTTCATAATGAGTTTCATGATCTTACGTTGAGAGGTAGATCTCATGGTACCTATTGTATATTCAAGGATTTTATTTATGTAGCTTGCATGGGCATACAGATAAATCATAATGTCATAATTGAATAAAATCGTAAAATATTATTAAAATAAAGATTGCTTTACAATAGAGTCAATAAAAACATGAGCCACAAGTTGAATTGTTGAACACCTACTCTAGCAAAACATGCATTGGGAATTTTATCTGCTAATAATGATATTCACATGAGGGCTTATAGTGAATCTGATTGGGCATCATGTCCCAGGTCTTGCAAGTCTATTTCTGGTTATATTGTCAAGCTTGGTTCTCCCTAAATCTCATGGAAGGCAAAGAAGCAAACATCAGTGTCTCGTTCATTCGCAGAGGTTGAGTATCGGGCAATGGTAGCAGCTTCTTGCTAGATTATTTGGCTTCGGGGACTCCTCACATACAAGGGTTTGGTTTTTAATGAACCAACGTTTTTCTTTTGCAAGAATCGAGCAGCTATCCACATAACCGTGAACCATGTCTACCATGAACAAACAAAGAACATCGAGATTGACCATAACTTCATTTTGGAGAAGATTCAGGATAATCTCATTATCACTTCTTACATCTATACTCATTAGCAACCAGCTGATGTTATAACTAAAGCGTCAAGTTCTGAGTAGCACAATTATTTAATTTCCAAGCTTAGTATATGTTCAACATATTATCATCTTGAGGGGGGAGGGGGGGTGTTACACAGTGTTTCAATACTTTGGGCTTCTAAGTTTCTCGATGCTTCCCGCCAGTTATCATAAATTCCACAAATTTGCTGATTAGATCACATAGTTTGTTATTCTAGCACACAAAGAAGTTAATATTCATGAATATAAATAGGGACATTCTGTAGAAAATAAATATCTTTTCAGTAGGATTTGTATATTCATTCCTTTATCAACTGATAATGAAATTCTTCAATTTCTTCATTGTTTCTCGTCGATTCATCAATGGAGATTGTTCAAATATGTTCACAATTTAAGAGTTTCTTTGCTCTTTCTCTGAATCCACCTTTTTATCTTATCCACAAAATGGAAGGGAAATCCTTCATAAGCTGAAATCGATAATAACTTGATGTTTAAAATTATGGTTTCCCTTTTTGCAAGCATGATCTAGGTATTGTATAAAATAAGGAATAAAAAATCGCGCGATTCCGAGAAGATTGTGCCGGTGTTGAGAGGAGAAACTCAGGTTTGGGCTTTAGTAGTTTTAAGTTAAAACTATATCAGATCGTGGACTTTTTCTTGGCTACCATTGATGTGAATTTTCATTGAGATGTGAACAGGGACGTAGCTAGAAAATATTTTGATCTTGGTCTGAATGAATCGATAAACAATATTAAGTAATATAAATCAAATATTTAAAAATTAACTATTAATATTAGAGAGTGATACAAACCAGATATAAACTATTGAAGATGTGCCCTGCGGTTTTTCATTGAGTAGAACTCGTCAAATTTTGAATCAATGTCTATCCCTGCAGTAAACTCTCTTTCAATGTAAACAATCATAAATCTGCTAATAACTCTTCTTCCATCTTATTCCGGAGAGATGTTTTAAGAAGTTTCATAGCTGACAATGATCGTTCTGTTGTCGCATTAGAAACAGGGAGCGTTAAAACAAGACGAATCAACCTGTCAATTAAGTGATAATGACGTGCCTTTTCATTCTTAGTAATCGTCGACATAATTCAAAAATAGTACAAATATTCTGAAACCTTTCATGATGAATTATATCAAACATATAATGATCCAACTGACTTTTCAGATAATGTAGTTCTTGTTTATTGAAATCATTAGGGTAGAATTTCTCTGCAAGATTGTAAATTCATCAGCATTAAACAACTTAAAGTTGTCTCGATGTTCCAAAGCAGAACCAAGTCTAAGAATTTCTACAGACCCATCATTGAATCTGCTATTGAGCTCTTCCACTTGAAATCTATTGCAACATTAAATACATCAAAACGGTAATGATGTTCAAATGTAATAGAATCCCTTTGCTGGTTCGAACGTCCTGTAGCAGATCTATACCAAGCATTCATATCTGGTATCTCAATACCGTTATTTTCACAAACTGATTGCACAATCATTAGAAGAATATCATAACCTTTTGCTCTCAAAGTATGAAGTAAATCTTTGGTAGTTGAGACAAAATCCATTGCATTTAAAATGTCCAAAGACTTCTCTTGCAAAGCTCGACAAAGCAAATCTGTGATCCCCATAATCTTATGCATCAAATATAGGATAAATATGAAATCAAATGATCTCAATGCAATCAAAAAAAACTGTAGCTTCCCCTCGTCTAGAATTAGAAGATGCTTCCTCCATCATGTGCTCAAGCACAATAATCATAAAGATGTACATATCTATCATACTGCAAATCGACTCAAAATAAGAACTCCAACGCGTCTTTCCAGCTCGTTGGAAAGTACCAATCTGATTAAGGCCAGTACATGTGTCGGAAAAAAATGAGAAGTGAAATAATTAATAAGAAATAAAATGAGAACTCAATTTATTAATAAAAAAAATCATATGATTAAGTTTAGTACCTGCCTCGCGAATACCAGTAGCTACCATAGATGCAATTTCAATAACTTGGGCAGATTGGAACTCAGTGTGACGTTTTGGAGATGCCTTAATAAGATTACAAATATAATTCAATTTTGAAAAAAATAGCCAAATAGAACTCTCCTTTTCAGCAGCAGCCACCAACGTTAATTGAAGTCTATTTGCAAAACAATGTACATATATGCTTGAGGAGAATCCTTCAGAAAAAGAGCTTGCAGTACATTCCATGAGCCACGCATATTGCTAGCTCCATTGTATCCTTGACCCCGAATATCTTTGATATGCAAATCATGTCGACCAAGCACATTACATATTTCTTTTTTAAGTGTTACCGAAGTGGTGTCAGAAACATGTACAATATCAAAGAAACTTTCCATTAAGAACCCTTTCACGATCGAAAAATCTTAACACAATAGCCATCTGCTCTTTGTCTGATATGTCTTTAGCCTCATCAATCAAAAGACAAAATTTTGCACTCCCAACCTCTTCACCTATTTTTTTTCTAAAAAATTTGAAAATCTGGAGATCTATACTTTGCATTTTTGTGCTTTTTCTAAAAAAACATTATTAATGTTAACATTCATTTTCTCATAAGATTTATCATTTCTATAAGATTACCTTGATTTTTGGAATATGAATGTGACGAACCGTACCTTTGCTACTTGAAATTTGCGGAAAATTAAAAATTTTCTTGAATACGAAAATAAAATCAATACGGTTGTCACTACATCCTCCATTCACCAATAAAAATTTTGTTAAAAGAAAATCTTGCTCGAAACATCTCGCATCAAAACATAAAATCAGAGTATTAATATTTTCATGCTTAAAATTTTAAAATAACGTGGGCGGTCCTCGGGTCTAGCCTTCTGCTCAGTCCAAGCCTGCTCCTTGGTCGCCACCTCTCGTCTCAACATAATCATCCTCACCTGCATCGATCAAGTCTAGTGAGTCTAAAGACTCAACACGTATAAACTGGAATAGCAAGTAATACATAATAAAACCACATGCAATTTTAAAATAGGACATACATACTTGAAACTTGAACTTGCAAAATGAACTTGAACATACGTACGTACATAATTAGACGTGCCATCAAAATAAACTTTCTTAAACATGCTTGCATACTTGAACATACATAACTTCATCATTTTTCGTAGAGGATGTTTCAAAGCAAGTGACCCATACATAATAAACACCTGATCAGAGAAACCACAGTACTGGGCTGACAGGGACGTATCCACTGCCACATACATGATATCCCCATTCATAATTTAACGGGCTGGTTGGTCCCCGTTCATAATTTAACACTTTCCAAGCACGATCTAACCCGTTCATAATTTAACGGGGTGGAGAGGTCCTCAGCCACGTTCACCGACTTCCAAACCCATTCATAATTTGGTCACAAGACATTTAGCATACCTCAAAAACATAAAAAAAAAATGTTTTCTTGCACGTCAACATACTTACTTGGCGTTGAGGGATTCGTTGGACTTCGATCGGGGCCGTCGCCGCTGAACATACTAACATGTAACTGCATACCTAACTTGCATAGCTTAGACGTATTAATCATACTTACTTACAAGTTCATTCAATTCCTTAGGACGTTCTAAAATTCCCATGAATCGGCCTTGTAAAACATTGTACTAAACCATAACATGAAACTCCAAAGGATTCAATAAGTTTTCCCAAAAACTAGAGTACACGGACCCCGTGCCCAGGTCCGGCTCCGGGTCCGTGTAGGTGCGGTGCAATGTGTCGTGAAGAAAGGTAGAGGCACGGACCCCGTGCATAGGTCCGGGTATGGGTCCGTGTAGACACTGGAAAAAGGCACTCCGGAAGAACAAAGGCACGGACCCCGTGCTCTGGTCCGTGTGGGGTCCGTCTCGGCACGCAAAAGTTGCATCCAGAAGAAAACAACGGCACGGGCCCCGTGCCAGGGTCCGTGTCCGGGTCCGTGTACCCTCGATAAAAGCAAACCAACGAAAATTCAATACATGTGCTGCTTATCATCCTAGACTTGATTGTGCGGACCATTAACCGATACCCCGAGACCCATCCTAGCATTCCATAACAATGAACCAAACTTGTATAAATGCCCCAAAGCAACGACGTTCACCCTACGACACATACGACGCAAAATATAGCCAATGACGTCAATCCGTTTCCTACGACTTCTAATTGATTCAAGTGCCTACCGACATGAAATGAAAGCTCAAAAATACTCCCAACATCATTATCAATATACCTATACGCAGCAACGATCACCCGTCGATCCCCAACGAAGCCTGCAACATTAAAACTTCAAGAACGCATCAACATCAAACTTTCTGAAAACGCAGTTTGAGCAGTCCCACGCAAAACACCATAACTCACTCAATTTTTATCCAAATAACTCGATATATCAAATCGAAGGTATCAAAAAGTTCTACGTTTTTTTCTTTGAAAGTTTTCTCAGAATCCCGACTGAAAAGTCGCAGTTTTCGACAGAACAGTAAGTTACGAGATTTCAGATCTAAAAAGTATTTCAAAACGCATTCAAACCATTTTCCGCTCAAACGACGAATGCCACACATGACTTTTTACGCATAAAAATAACACAACACATAATATGACAAGATCGATGCAGAAAGAACAGAATATACGTGCCTTTGATGATAAACGTTACCGAAACGACGATACCGAAGCGGGGATGGTGCGAGGATTGATCCGGGACGAACGTGGCGCTAAAATCTTTGAAGAAAAGTGGCGAGAATTACTGAAATATTTGAAGGGAGGGTGCGGCTGCTGAGTTTTCCCTAGAACCCTAGGTTTGCTCTCCAAAATAATGGGGAAAGAAAACGTGTATGTGTGTGGTGTGTGTTAGACGTGTAGGTGTGTGTATAAGTGTGTGTGCGTGAGTTAGGTAGTAATTTAAGGAATTATTATTGCTTAATTAGGAATTAATAATGCTAATTAAAATGCTAATCAAAATGCTAATTAAAATGTTAATTTCTCACTACAAAGCAATGTCCCATAATTTAAAATAACACACATTAAATGCTAATTTTAAAAGTTTCAAACTCTTAAATCACTAGCAACATAATAAATTAGTTAAAATGCCCCAACCTCAACTTAAAATAAAATACCACATTTAAAATCGCCAAAATCATCACCGGTCTCTTTTTTTTCCTCGATCCCGCCTCGAGTAATCGCCTGAAACATGAAACTCAAGGAAAACGTTTTTAACGTGCATCATATAATAATTTAAAATAATAAAAATTCATAGATCATGAATTAAAACACAAATTAATGGAATGAACATGCATTAAAACCATTTAATAAAATACATGAGAAATTTAATATCTTGCACGCACGTGGTTCATGTGGAACTCAAATTTTCGGGACACTGTAGCTCTCGATGCCCCATCGTCCACAATACAGAATAGGGCTGAGCGGCCCCAACAAACGAGTTATATCTCAAAAGATATCAGGCTCAACATGATATGTCATGCATAATATGCCAAAGCAGTAAAACATGTATCATGCAACAGATAAATATGCAGCATATAAGTGTGTATACTACGCTTGGATATCTAAGTCAGTACATCACGTACCTCACTAAAACAATCTGACAGAAAGCTCTGAACCTAAACAATACCAACATAAAGAAATCACTAACAAACCAGAACAAACATGCTACAAGTTCTCCCTAATGATCCTTAAATCACTATCTAAGGATTTAGGATTATACTTGCGTCCGTCGTCAGCCCGCTGATGATGTCTCGATCTCAGTACACCGACCCTCCTCGAGTTGACACTAGCTCCGAAACTTCCCGACACCAAAGTGCCCTAGAAACTGGCTAGAAAACCTAAGGTACAACTAGAACTCTCTCTGAAGAATGCGGTGAAGGAAACAAAAGAATCGGCTTCCATTTATAGGCTGCATCCGCACTATTTCAGAAAATCCGAACCAATCTTATCTGCCACGTGTCAGAATCTCATTGGTCTAGTTGGATTTCTCGAGATAATGTAATCCGAAGTAGGTCGGGTTATCCATTTAAAATTCGGTGGATACCAACACCTTAAACCCGAATTATCAATTCCTTAATAATACTAAATTAACAACTCATTAATTATGTCTTAATTAATACTTCATTCAAAATAGGAATTCGGGTCATTACATTCTCCCCTCCTTACAAAGATTTCGTCCTCGAAATCAAAACTGAAGTACAATACAACTGAATAAAATACAACTCAAAACAAATGATGATACTCTGAGCGCATACGACTCTCTAACTCCCAAGTCGCTTCCGCAGTACCTCGGCGTTGCCATTGCACTAGAACAAGGGGGATGGTCTTGTTTATGAGCTTTTTCTCTTTCCTACCCAGGATTAAAAGCGGCTGCTCGACATAAGTCAAGTCTTCTTCAAGTTGAACATCTGTCGGACTAAGAACGTGCGACTCATCTGCTACATACTGTCGTAGCAACGATACATGAAAGACATTATGAATGCTGGACAAATACGGCGGTAAAGCCAATCGATACGCCAAATTTCCAACACATTCCAAGATCTCAAAAGGCCCGATGAATCTTGGGGCTAATTTTCCCTTGAGTCCATATCTCATCACCCTGCGGAACGGTGAAACTTTAAGGAAAACTTTTTCCCCTGACTGAAACTGTAGAGGTCTACGCTTGGTATTCGCATAACTCGATTGACGATCTTGTGCAGTTTTAATCCTCTTCTTGATCAATTCCACTACATCAATCGTTTGTTGCACTAATTCAGGTCCTTGCACTTGTCGTTCTCCTACTTCGTCCCAAAACAAAGGAGTACAACAACGTCTACCATACAAAGCTTCGAACGGAGCCATACCAATGCTGCTGTGGTAGCTATTGTTATATGCAAACTCAACAAGCGGCAGATGATCATGCCATGCTGGTCCAAAATCCATTGCACAAGCACGCAACATGTCCTCGAGTGTCTGAATAGTCCTCTCAGACTGACCATCGGTCTCTAGATGATAGGCAGTACTCAGACTCAATGTCGTTCCCAACGCTTTTTGAAAACTTCCCCAAAACCTTTAGGTAAGCGTGGATCTCTATCACTGACTATACTTGTTGGCACACCATGATATTTAAGAATCTCTTGGATGTATAGTCTTGCCATGCGATCGAAACTATATTCCCGACTATACAGAATGAAATGTGCTGACTTAGTCAGTCGGTCCACAACAACCCAAATTTCATCACAATTCTTAGAAGACAACAGCAAGTGGGTGACAAAATCCATCGTTACATGCTCCCACTTCCACTCAGGGATAGGAAGATTCTGAAGTAATCCTCCTGGTCGTCGATGTTCAGCTTTCACTTGCTGACAAACCAAACACTTGGCTACAAACTGGTAAACACTTCTCTTCATACCTTTCCACCAAAACTTGGTCTTCAAATCCTTATACATTTTCATGCTTCCAGGGTGGATACTCAACTTACTCCTATGAGCTTGAGATAAAATCTCGTCTCTCAATTTAGAATCTTCTGGAACTACGATTCTTCCTGACAGACACAAGGTTCCATCTGTTTGGAACGCAAAGCCAGATGTGTTGTCTTCGTTAGCTAACCTTGCTAACTTTTCCACCTTCGGATCAGAAAACTGAGCTTCTCTGATTTTGGCATACAACAACGGTTCAGATAAAATGCTCGTTACTCGAATGTGTTCCATTCCTTTCTTATGACGGAAGTGAAATCCCATAGAACAACAATCTTGGATTACACTTGATATGAAACTTGTTTGAAGTGCTGATAATCTCACCTTGCGACTAAGAGCATCAGCTGTAAGATTCGCTGATCCTGGATGATACTTGATTTCGCAATCATAATCCTTTAACAAATCCATCCATCTTCTCATCCTCGTCATAGTGCAACACTCGAAAACACTGCTCCATGATATCGACCCAAGCTTCAGCAACATCAGCATTCTCATCTCCGGTCAACGGTGGAGGTCCAATCTTCATGAAATCCATAATGTTGACACGGTTCCTACGTCTCCTTTCATCATGATCTCGGTGACGCCTTCCGTCACGATCTCTACGACGATGTTCTCGGCCAGCCTCATCGTCGCCATAACGGCCATGTCCCACACTACCGTGACTGCTTCCATCTCCTGACATCTTAAAGGAAACTAAAATCAACTTCTAAATCCTCAAAATAGAATTACTAATGTCCCAAAAATCTTTTCATGCTCTGATACCACCAAATGTAGCGCCCTTACCCGAGCCACTACTAAACAGACTAATAAACATGCAACATTAAACTTAATACCAACAGTTAAACAGCGGAAACCAAATACTTAATCATCTTACAACCCAAATGAAAACAAAACAATAACGACAGTCTTAAACATTAATACAACCATAACAAATACATGATTCGGAACGAGAAAACTATAAACCACAGAAAACCTCCACTGGATCACCACCGAAAACACAACTGCTCTAGCCACTGCCCTTGTCGTCCGAACCGTCCAACCTAAGACCTGCCCCGTGGAATGGGGTGCCCAAGATGAAAACAAGGACGTGAGCGACAATCGCCCAATACGAGAATGTACGAGTATACAAACTGATATGATGCATGCAAAATGCAATATGCTCGGATATCAAGGATCAAGTCAAGAATCTCATGCTCAGTCTAGAGGCGCCTGAGTGTGTAGTCTCTGATATGCCCTAGGCATATTTTGGCTCCCACACTCATCATCAAGACGTGGACCTGCAATGTCCAGGTCATCAGAGCCCGCGGGTCCCGTCGGACACTGTAGCTCTCGATGCCCCATCATCCACAATACAGAATAGGGCTGAGCGGCCCCAACAAACGAATTATATCTCGAAAGATATCAGGCTCAACATGATATGTCATGCATAATATGCCAAAGCAGTAAAACATGTGTCATGCAACAGATAAATATGCAGCATATAAGGGTGTATACTACGCTTGGATATCTCAGTCAGTACATCACGTATCTCACTAAAACAATCTGACAGAAAGCTCTGAACCTAAACAATACCAACATAAAGAAATCACTAACAAACCAGAACAAACATGCTACAAGTTCTCCCTAATGATACTTAAATCACTATCTAAGGATTTAGGATTATACCTGCGTCCGTCGTCAGCCCGCTGATGATGTCTCGATCTCAGTACACCGACCCTCCTCGAGTCGACACTAGCTCCGAAACTTCCCGACACCAAAGTGCCCTAGAAACTGGCTAGAAAACCTAAGGTACAACTAGAACTCTCTCTGAAGAATGCGGTGAAGGAAACAAAATAATCGGCTTCCATTTATAGGCTGCATCCGCACTATTTCAGAAAATCCGAACCAATCTTATCTGCCACGTGTCAGAATCTCATTGGTCTAGTTGGATTTCTCGAAATAATGTAATCCGAAGTAGGTCAGGTTATCCATTTAAAATTTGGTGGATACCAACACCTTAAACCCGAATTATCAATTCCTTAATAATACTAAATTAACAACTCATTAATTATGTCTTAATTAATACTTCATTCAAAATAGGAATTCGGGTCATTACATTTGCTCTCCAAAATAATGGGGAAAGAAAACGTGTATGTGTGTGGTGTGTGTTAGACGTGTAGGTGTGTGTATAAGTGTGTGTGCGTGAGTTAGGTAGTAATTTAGGGAATGATTATTGCTTAATTAGGAATTAATAATGCTAATTAAAATGCTAATCAAAATGCTAAAAAAATGCTAATTAAAATGTTAATTTCTCACTACAAAGCAATGTCCCCTAATTTAAAATAACACACATTAAATGCTAATTTTAAAAGTTTCAAACTCTTAAATCACTAGCAACTTAATAAATTAGTTAAAATGCCCCAACCTCAACTTAAAATAAAATACCACATTTAAATTTGCCAAAATCATCACCGGTCTCTTTTTTTTTCCTCGATCCCGCCTCGAGTAATCGCCTGAAACATGAAACTCAAGGAAAACATTTTTAACGTGCATCATATAATAATTTAAAATAATAAAAATTCATAGATCATGAATTAAAACACAAATTAATGGAATGAACATGCATTAAAACCATTTAATAAAATACATGAGGAATTTAATAACTTGCACGCACGTGGTTCATGTGGAACTCAAATTTTCGGGACGTCACAATGAAGATTCATCATTTCCTCCCAATGCACATCCTTACAAACAAAGACAACGAATGCTTTCAATTGTGGCTGTAATCCTCAAACAGTTTTTCTTCACTTCTTCTAATGTTTGTCCATTTATCACTTTATCAATGTGACCACTTACATTCATCAAAGCACTCATAGATTCCACGACATTGTTATGTGGTGAAGTGAGACTTCATGTATGCATCAATAAAGCACATCTTTTCCCATCATTAACTCGTTTCCAACCTCTAAAACCATCAACTGTAAATGCATCATAACGACCCTCTTTTTCTAGGAAAAGGAAACATGGGAAGAAAAATGTTGCATCTTTATTAGGAGAGTACTACAACCAAGGAAATTGCTCAAACAAACCTTTTTGAAATTGTCGGTATATTGTTCTCCTAATTTCGTTCGCGGATACTCCATAGCAGGTTGATATGACCCTCTTAAGATATAAGCTCGTCTGATTGCATCTCTTTTATTCACAGGACATTGCCAAATTGAAGAACTCTTGGCCAGATCTAGTTGAACATAACCGCTAACATCACTATCAACTCTTTGATACTTGATCGGATTTTGTTCATCATAGCTCGATATCTCATCATTAGTTGGAGAATGTTCATCTCTAGTCGATGTACTAGCTTTTGGTTTAAAATATGAAAACATATTTTTCTTCTTGCCTCTTTGAGCCTCCATTGAAACCTACACCATCACCACCAAACCGAACAAGTCACTTACACTGCCAAGCCGCCCTGGTAAATAAATTAATTTATCCAATTACTAAAAATATACATAAAAAGGAAGAAATTGAAACATTTAGCACAAAAATAATTCCCAAATTGCAAATTTTAAACAAAAGCCAACAAGAAAATTCCACAGATTCAAGGAACAATTATTCCTAGCGGTAACAAAAATGCATCAAGGTGAAAGATCAACATGAGACAAATCATGATTAATCTAAGAGGGCATAGCACCTGGATCAATCTTGGCACATACAATAGATAACATGGAAATGAAAGTGAAATTGACACCAAATTAACTCTGAAATCTCTTGAGGACAATGATTATCCTTCAAATATCAACCATTTCTTTCATTGTATTGTCATACTATGTGTGCGTTACAGTTGGTTTTGTAACTCATTTACCTGAAAATGAAAAAGAACTTGGCTCATTCATTTGTTAGCGGCTAATGTTTTTCATGTAGTTACTAATTATGTTGTTCTGTCTATGTGATTTTTCTTAAGAAGGTAAATTGCAAAATAACAAGTAGGTAAGTACAAATATTGAATGGAAGTAATGCTTCTGAGTTTCTGGTACCAAGACTCACAATAGTAAATCACTGTGAATAAATTACAGATACAAAATGATGTTCTTTTTCCCCTTCATTCATAATAAAAAGTCACTACCTATTTGTCTCCAGCTTTACTTGGGAAGGCATGTTGCCTGTTAAGAGTAATATGTTTACTGTTGATAGCAAATTGGTTGGTATTGAGATGTGAACAAACCTGACCTCTGAGCCAACGAATGTTGTGGGGTAGAACAACAGGCTTCGCGTGCAATTTCCGACCAGTAGCAGCTCTCATCCTCTTGTTTCCATTTTGTGGAGACGGCTATGAAAAAAACCCTCAAGAAATGGGCTAAAAAGATTTAGTAAATTAAAAAGACAGTCTATGTAGAGCCCAACTTAATACACGTAAAACCCATGCATTTATTTAATTAGTAAATCCTTTAATTAATTTTAAATGAGTTTTAGCCATGCATGATTTATGAAAATGCATTATTTTAAATTATTCATGTTTATATGATGCACGTTAAAATATTTCTCGAGTTTCATGTTTCAGGCGATCATTTGAGGCGGGATTGAGGAAAGACCCGGTGACGATTTCTGGCAATTTAAAAATGCAGTATTTTATTTTTAAGTTGATGATGGGGCACTTTAAATGATTTGTTTAGTTTTAGCACTTTTAAGCCTAAATCCTTTAGTTAGTAATTCTAAGAGTTTAAAACTTTAAAATTAGCATTTTTGGGTATGTGTTATTTTAATTGTAGAGTTTATATTAAGCTAGGTGGGTTAGCCTTTCTATTAGTATTTTTATTAGTTAATTAGCACTAATTACACAGAAATTTAAACCCACACACATGTTTTCTACCTCACACACACTTACACACTTTTACACACACCTGTACACGACTAAACACACACATTCACTTCACGTTTCAGAATTTTATTATTTTAATAGAGAGAAAACTAGGGTTCTCCTTCCCAACAGCAGCCGCCCCATCCCCTCCACCATTCCATCAATTTTCGAGAGTTTTTATCGCACGATTTTAGCATCACGTTCGTCCCGGATCAACCTCGCTTCTATCTCCGCTTCGGTGATGCCATTTCGGTAACGTTTCATATCATAAGGCACGTATATTCTGTTCTTGATGCATCAATCATGTCATATTATGCGTTCGTTGTTATTTATGCTTAAAACTATGTGTGCGACGTGTAGAAGTTTGAGCAATTGTGCTGGGATCACTTTTGAAACCATTTTGGGGATCAAAATCACGTTTTTACTGTTCTGGTTGAAACTGCGAATTTTCAGTCGAGAATTTGAGAAAACTTTCAACTAAAAAATTGTAGAACATTTCGATTTCTTCGATTTGATATAAAATTCGAGATTTTTGGATGAAAATTGAGTGAGTTATGGCGTTTTTCGTGGGACTGCTCAAACTGCGACTTTTACGTAAATTGTGTTCTTGAAGTTTTATTGTTGCAGGCTTCGTTAGGGATCAACGGGTGATCACTGCTATGTTTAGGTATATTTGAGTATGAGTTTGGGGTGAGTTTGATGCTTCGTTTCACGTCAATGGTCGTTGGTCGCATTAGAAATCGTAGGAATCAATTGGTGTCAAAATTTGAGTTTACGAATTTGAGTGCTTGCTTGGTGTATGTCGCCGTTGGAATGTTTTGGGGAGTCGAGTCAGTGCCTTAGTGTCCTAGGATGAGCCTCGGGGTGTTGTCACGGTCTGCGTAATCGAAAATGGAGAGTTTAAGTTTCAGAGTCGCGAAGTTCAGTACACTCGGCGCCCGAGCACTAATTTCTCACCGCCCGAGCGCCATTCTTTCTGTCCGATGGTTCTTCCCAGTACACTCGGCGCTCGAGAGGAAATTTATTACCGCCCGAGCGCGAACCCAGGCGCCCGAGCGGTAAGGTTTTACCGCCCGAGTGCCACCCCTTCTGTCCGAACATTTTGTTCTTGCTTCTTTTCAAGTTTTAATTGTAAGTGTATGTCTTTTATGGTTGGGAAATGTTCACACGACACTGTAGAGTTTGTTTCGGGGTTTGATGTCACGGTTAGTATGATTAAACGAGGTCGAGTCCTGAGTGAACTAGAATGACAAGCTATTTATGCACTTCGGTGGTGAGCTCGAGTACCTACGTCTAAGTGATGCAAGTTAAGTGTTGAAATTCATTTAGCATGTGCAGCAGCGGCTCCAAGTGAAATCCAACGAATCCCGCAATGTCAAGTAAGTATGTTTGACGTGCAAGAAAATATTTTAAGATTTTGAGGTATGCTACATGTCTTGTGACCAAATTATGTTTAGGATTGGAAAGCGTTAAATTATGAACGGGGACCAATCCGCCCGTTAAACTATGAACGGGTTAGATCGAGGTTGGAAAGCGTTAAATTATGAACGGGGACCAACCAGCCCGTTAAATTATGAACGGGGATCTCATGTATGTGGCAGTGGATACGTCCCTGTCGGCCCAATACTGTGGTTTGTCTGATCAGGCATTTATTATGTTATGGGTCACTTGCTTTGAAACATGCCTCTACGCAAAATGATGATGTTATGTATGTTCTAGTATGCAGTATGTTTATGACAAGTTTTCACGTTATGGCACGTCTATGTTATGTACGTATGTTCAAGTTTTAGTACGCAAATTCAAGTTCAAGTATGTATGTTCTATTTTAAAGTTGCATGCGGTTTTATTATGTAGTACTCGCTATTTCCCAGTTTATACGTGTTGAGTCTTTAGACTCACTAGACTTGATCGATGCAGGTGAGTATGTCGATGAGGAGACAGGAGGTGGTGACCAAGGGGCAGGCTTGGACTGAGCGGGAGGCTAACCCGAGGGCCGCAATGTTTATGTTTTTATACAAATGTTAATTTACTCTGATTTCATGCTTTGAGGGAAACATTTTGAGCAAACGTTTTGTGAGCAAATTATATTGTAGTTATTTTGAACAACCATGTCTTATGGGGGACTTGGTTGAGATATTTTTATGGCAAACTTTGAATGTTACTTTATGTTTAAGAAAATTTTTAATTTTTCCGCAAATTTTGAGTATGAAAAGTACGGTACGTTACAGTCTGTCCATTTATAAAAAAACCCAATATATACTACTAATTAGGCCCAAAAATATAGCCTGGGCTGGAGCCCACCTCAACCTTGGGGGTGGCTCCGTCCCTGGATGTGAAGGACCCAGGCTATATTTTTGGGCCTAATTAGTGTAAACTATCAAACTTCTTTGATACTTGATGATAGTGTAAACTATCAAACTATCAACTCTTTGATACTTGATGATAGTGTAAACTATCAAACTTCTTAACATGTACTATAAACTAACTGTACATGCTTGTAGTTTTGGAAATAGTATCTTGTCATGTCTATCTGTATTATGGTATCATAATTTCTGTCACTATCTATACCCCCGTGTATTAAACTACGCCTGTCGTCTCTTTCGCTATGTCCATATATGAAATTGCACTACTGTCTTCATCTCATAAGTTGGTTGTCCGATCAGTTGCTAAATAATGAGCTATTCCGCACGCACAAGTAAACAACTGTTTCCATTTCAACAGGAAAAATTGCATTTAACCAACAAATGTATAGTTTTCACGGCGTATGCCCTTTGCTCTCGACAGGATTTTAAATGTCGACAGCTAAAAGTTCGTTCACTGGTTTGTTGTTAGGTCGCAACGGTTGTACATGGTCATCCTAAGCCTGTTACACACACACACACACACATAGCAAAATATGCAATACTAATATCAGAAAGAAAATAAGACGTCTCTTAAAGAAATGGTCATTTATTAAGGTACAAAATTATTAAAACTACACTGAGTCGTAAAATAAAACAGAAAATCTTGACGAAAAACACGACGAAGAGGTGACACCATTTTGGATTAAGCCACTCATCTTCGTTTAAATCCAAGATACATGAAACAAGAATCACTTGAAGTCAGGTAGAAATGATCCAAAGTTAGTCATCAAGGCCAAGATCACCCCATTTGACATTGTATCTAGCCGCAAGGTAATGAGCCCCAACTGGACCTCGGCTTCCATATGGATAGTACTCAGGAATTATCTTCTTTTCTTCAAGCTCCTTTAACACAGGTGTGAAGATTGACCAGGCAGCGTCCAATTCGTCGCTCCGGATGAAGAGTCTCCTTTCCCCTTCAATGGCATCAAGAAGAAGCCTCTCATATGCATCGGGTATCTCTTTCACGTATCTATATCACAAGACCCATAAATTCGGATGAATCAAGAGTAAAATAGCAAGGCCAAACGATTTTGCAGGTATTACAATGGATAATTTTCAAAACTACCTAGCCTTATATAGAAGATTCAGATGACTTCGGTCCAATCTCATTCCCAATCCTGGAACTTTATTATTAATCTTCAGATAAATAGCTTCATCAGGCTGAACACGGATTACAAACTCATTTGTCGCCATATCCAGATCACTTCCAAAGTTCCGATTGTATAAATTACCAGGAACATGTCTAAACTGCACCCTTATCTCAGCCCTGTGAAAAAAAAAAAGCAACGTCCAGGAATCAAACCATACAACATAAAATAGTCAAGGAAGGTAAACCTGGGAAGCTTGCAGATTTCTCTAACCTTCTATTATGTAAGGCTTTTCCAGCTTTCATCAGAAAAGGCACACCGTCCCATCTTGCATTATCTATGAAAAGTGCAGCCGCAGCGAAAGTTGGTGTCAAGCTATCTTTGGGTACCGTTTTATCATCTCTGTATCCTGGGTAAGAGACACTTCCTTTTGTGTGACTCTTGTACTGTCCTATGACCACATCATCAACTCGTAATGTTCTCATGGAACGCAACACCTTAACCTGTTTTTCGTCAAGAATCAGATATTGTCCTTCGAGAAAAAGGAAACCTTCTCTAAATCTCATTGAGTTCACAAAGACGGGGAAAAAACCTTCTCATTCCTGATATCTTCTGCATCCAAACTGACAGGCGTTTCCATGGCAAAGAGCGCAACTATTTGGAGAAGATGGTTTTGCATTATGTCTCTTATTATTCCATAGTGGTCAAAATAACTGGTGCAAAAAGAACAATAATTAAGGAAAAGTTGTAACAAAAGAAAACATATTAGCTAAACTGCAAGTTGGAAAAAAAATTACCCTCCCCTTCCTTCAGTGCCGAAGTCCTCGGAAAAAATCAATTGAACATTCCTTATATACTGTCTTGACCATAACGGTTCAAAGATGAGGTTTGAGAAGCGAAGAACAGAGAGATTTTCAACTAGCTCCTTTCCAAGATAGTGATCTATCCTGTAAACGAGGAGCAATGCAGATAAATTGTCCGTGCAAGACTTGCTGATCCCTCTATTTGATACATTTACACCATTTAAGAATGAAAAATGCAATCAAGACCAGATTAAGTTAACTAACCTGAAAATTTGATCCTCGTTCAAGTATTGTTTGAGAGATTTAGTCAAAGCAGCTGAGGATTCAGAATCGCGGCCGAAGGGTTTCTCAACAATAATCCTAGTCCACCCACTGGCACCAGAAGCGGAGATACTGGCACATCTTGCGGCATCAACAAATATGTTAGGTGGAATCGATAAGTAGAACAGCCGGTTTGAACCCCTGCCAGCCTACAGAAGCCAATCATAATCAGCCCTTCTCATTTTCAGTTGGTTTTTTTTATTTTTAATCCCCCACAAAAATATGTCCCATTACTATAAGAGAGCTATATAAAATGAATTTCTTTGCAGAAAGGTATATAAAAATATTATATAAGATATTAGTATCGAATTTTAACAACGGGACATCAATTGATTCTATCCACAAACAATCGTTCTTAAATGGGAGTTCATGCAAACACAGACATAATTCAGTATGAAATTTGAATCCAATTAACAAGCATAAAATGAACAAAAAAATCAAACAAACTAACCCTGAAGTTGAAACAAGTATATTTTAAAAATTATTTTAGTAATACCTCGTGTTCACTGAGTTTTTTATCAAGTTCCACAAAATTTTCTTGAGAATCATATTGACCTGAGTGGTAGAAACATCTTTTTAAGAACTGCTCCATCTTTTCACCACAATTTTCCCTGAAAATCATAAGAATATTATTCCATCTATCAAATCCTTCACCCCGAAAACAAGGATAACATGTTTGTTCATGTCAAATCAAAATCACTGCTAGAAGCCGCAGAACCAATTACCTCTTGTCGATTCTGCAAGTAAGAGTCTTGCTGATCATATTCCTTAATTCGGCATCCGTCATCTTACTACGGGCATAACCAAAGATAGTGAAATGCTGAAACCAATAACAAATACAGTTATAGATCAATCCTAGCGTAATCAGCCAGTGTGCTTATATAAATCAAGAAAATATTTATAGTTGCCTATTTGTTTTAAACACATTTTAAATATTCGCAAACGTAAACTAATGGTAGGATAAACATGAAGTTAGACCTCAGGGAGGCAATCCTCATAGTAAAGTGCAAATAAAGCAGGAAATATCTTCTTTTTGGCAAGGTCCCCAGAGGCTCCAACAACAGTAATACTGACAGTCGATTTATTGCCATGTACATTCAAATCAATAGGCTTTTTCTGTTCTTCTGGAGGAGTAACTGAGAACAACCCTTCTTTCAATTTCCTGAGCGGAGCTTCGTTTTCAATTGCGGACATTGCAGCAGCCAAAGCACCTAAAAATTTAGTCATCCACACGTCATAACTCAAAATGGGAGTACATTATGCAAGAAATTAAATCACTGCAGCAAAAAATTTCAAGAAGAAAGACTAAATACAAAACTTCTTAATTATTGATCGTAGATTGTGAAAATAACAAATATAGTCAAGGTTTGAGGATTCAACCAAACACTAATTAAAAGAACTGTTTGTTCTCCATAAATTGTTGTAAAGAGATAGTCTTTCCGCTTTTGGATTTCTAGCTTGCACCTTATTCAAATATCATAGATACCAAAATATCTCAACCATCACATCGCCTACTAAGAACCAGGAACAAATAACCGACGAAGTTTAGTTAAATAATACCAAAAGAACAATAATTCAATAAAAAAACTACAGCCAGCAGGAACATACAATCGTTACGATTTGGCACGGTTCATAAAAAAAAAACCAAGAAATAAATCCTAACAAAGAGGTGAAATGATTCCACAATAAATACTAAACAAGGATGAAACATAAAACCAACCATCTTGCATGAGAATCACATTGGGAAAATTGTTGCAGTTGCCCGGCAAACAAACGCTCTTTGAGCCCAATTTTTTTGGAGAAACCGAGGAATATGGAATGTTTCTGAGACGTTGAAGAGACCCCCCAATTGATGAAAAATTGGAATAAGCCGACGATGAAGAACAGCATCGATTTGATGAAGGCAATGCGGCCATAGTAACAAAAACTCTGTGTTTTTCCGTAAAATTCGAGAGGACAAGATTATCTGTTCTTCAACTCGGGGAAAAAACGAAACTTTATAATTATAAAAATTCTCTGACAAGATTTGGGAAAAAAGAAGAAGAAAAAGAACAGTTCGCTAGAGCTTGGGAATTATCGAGGCGCAAGACTCCTGAGGCCATCTCCAACCCATTACGCTATGTTAGTGTCACACTAACTTTAAAATAGTGTAATTCTTACACCAAATATAAAATTCATCTCCAACCCATCAACTCTAAACTCTACATTAAAAAGAATATTCTCGGAATATTCTCTATTATTTTATTAACAAAAAACAATTTACTTCACAAAATATTTATAAACACAACAATTAAAATATCACTAATATCTAAAATCATTTCTATATTAAAATTCATTATATATATTACTGAATTAAAATATTAATTAAATATTTATTTATAATTACGTTAAAATTTTTTAATATTTAATATTCATTTTCAATACTTAAACTTATTACTTGATTAAATGTAATAATTTAGTGTTTTTTATGTTTGTTTATTTAATTTTGTATCATTTTCTTTGATTTTCAAAAAAATAGTGTTTGAAATCTTAATTTTTTGTACTTGTATCTTTGTATTCAATATTAATTAATTTAATTATAACTACATAATTAAGATATTCTTGGCAAATTTTATACTATTTTATTTACTACAACTAATTTATCACAAATAATTTATTAACATAATCATATTATCTTTATTAATTATGTATTAAATTAAAATATCCAAATTTTTTAAATTCACTTTTTTAAAATTAATTGTTTGAAATAATACATTTTTATAATTAAATTGGATTATAAAACTAATTATATAATATTTAAAGTTTAAGTAAAATGACAATAAAAAAAATTACAAAAAAAAAATAAAAAAAACCAAAAACCCAACGCTATTGCTACAGTGTTGCACCAAATTTGGTGCAACACTGTAGCACTCCACTAGTTTGGCGTCAACAATAGGTATCGGTTGGAGCAGATAACCCTGCACCAAAATGGTGTTTTACACCATTTTGGTGCAGGGTTGGAGATGGCCTGAGATCTCCGAAAGGCTGCTTGCGCAAGACCAGTTTGTTCCTAATTTTACTTCTGAAATGACAAACAAAATAAAAATTATATTATTATTTTTAAACATGACGGGCAACTACATAAATTATCAGTCCATTCGCAGGGGTAAAAAAAAAAAAGTAAATTGGAGATAAATATTTGAACTCAAACTCAAATTTATCCTAAATTTCGCGAACATTAAATGTTCCAACCATCTTTTTTTTTATGATCACAAACTTGTTATTTTGTTTTTAATGATTTACCGATTGCACAGGAAGTTGGAAATGATCAGGCTTTAAACTGATCAGTTAAACGAGCCAAACTGAAGCTATCAAGATGCAATCTGATTACACCAACTGATCGACCAACTGAATCAGCTCGACTGATTTATCAAAGAACATTTTAACTGATTGTCCAGCTGATAGGTGGTTTGGCAGAAGACCTTCAGAAGCCCATCCAGCTGATGAAGAGTTAAATTGATGAAGAACTCAGCTTACCAGATCAACAGAAAGAGTGAAATCAGTTCAACTGACGAGTCAACTGATTTCATCAGCCCAACTGAAGATCAGTTCAGATGATCAGTTAGGAGCATCAGTTATGAATCAATCAGTTGCATATCAAGACAAGCTTATCTAAATGGATTCCAGCTACTCACAAAGATACGAAAGCATTTGTATGAATAAAGGTACAATAATGGACGTTGCAGCAAAGATTAAAGCCGATAGATTCCTGGAGGCATGTCAGAAAATTTGAGACACATATATCAAGGAACGCATTCAATCTGCAACGATCACATGTAATGAATCTTGGTGTACGGTCTCAAATGCCTCTATAAATACAAGCTCAAGACTATCAGCAAATATATGAACATACAAGAGTGTGTGTGAAGATACAAAGAAAAAGGGCATTCGCTTTATTTGCTTATCAGATTTCAAGAAGCAATCAGCTCAGAGAGAATACTTAAGTCATATCAGCTTAGTTTAGAAGCTTACTTTCCTCAGTGTGTGAGAACACACTCGTGGTGCATTCCTTGTTCAGTTCTCACACATGCACACACTACCACTCAAATACAGTCTTGCACAAAGACATAAACTTATGTATGTAGTCTTTGACACACAGACGTTAAACAAGTATTTATTGGAAGGTGCTGCCTTCAATATGGGCTAGGAGTTCAGATTAGGCAGTAGTGTAAGTCCTAAGCTGAGCGAGATTGTAAAATGTTGTATAGAACAAAGTCTTCTCGTGGATCCTACTCGATGTGGTAGAAGGGGTGCTAGGAGCAGTTGAAGTCTCCGAACATCCATAAACTTATCTTGTGTACTTAATTGATTAACCATTTCTTTCAAATTGATTTGGTTAGTACGAGGTGTTATCACTTCAGTTCTTACCATAACTGAACTGATATATCCGAGAACTGACCGACCCTATGCTTTTCAGTTATTCAGTTTACATAAGTTAAAATGATTTCAAATATAACAGCTTTCTTCACGAAGGATTGCTTCGAGTTTCTTCCGCTTGGTTTCTAAACCAAACTCGATTTAATTCATCGGTCTTAACATTCTTAGAACACGAGCTCTTGGAGAATATTTTGTTTGAAACACCTCAAGGTGACCAGTAAACGATCCTTAAAATACATTTACATACACACGCAACAGTGAAAATATTTTTACTTAAAATAGCTTTTCATGTACACGCATAAACTTAAACATTTTTCCTTTCAATGTATCATATTGTAAATTCCCGAAAATTTGAAAGTCCACGTGAACCATGTTCATGAAAATTATCAAATTTCTTAAGAATTTTAATTAAATTGTTTTAATTGTATCTAGTAAATATGGTAGGCATGTTTACACGTTTATAATATTGTTTTAAACTAGAATACATAAAATTATGTTTTAAAAAGTTATTCGAGATGCGATCAAGGAATGGAGACCGGGGACCATATAAGGAAAAATATTTTTACTAAATATTTATTTTTAATTGTTTAGTGTGTAGTGTATTTTAAATATAATATTTGAAAATGAGGTGTTTTTATACATCGACTCGTATTTTAAACGATTTTCGACGAAAATATGAACTTTTTGAGAACTCGGCTATTATTTTCACCACCTTTCCAAAACAATCACGTTTGTTTTATATCAAACTTTAAAACCCTAAAATTCAGCCTAGCTGCGCAAACCACACGGGAACATTAAGGAGGAAGCCTCGGTTTTTTATGGAAATTCAGCCTAGGGTTCCGTCCATCGTCGTTCTTCGCATCTCAACTTAATTGTCGTGCGTAAAATACACAAAAACACACCTTAACTTTCTTTCAAACATATTTCACACCATATGTTGGAACTTTTCAAGTTCGCAATCTTGATTTTGATGTAAACAAAACTTGTTATTGTGTTTCTAACATATTTACTCAAGTGTGAAGTTGTTAACACAAGAAGCAAACTGAAACTGAATTATGCACAAACTGAATTTCTGGCGAGCTTTAGTGTTTTGATGATATCTCCCAGCTAGATGATTCAAATGACAATTCGCCAATTGGATTGATCAGAAAACTCAATTTGAAACACATCGTACTTCATGTCAGTTGGGCAAAATCGGATGTTATCATGGTCTAACTGATCGCTCAATTACAAAACTGATAACACGAAAACATCAATCAGTTGGGTTTGAGCAGCTGCGGTATTTTGGTCATATCTCTCAGCTCGATTATCGAAACGAAGCGATTCAGTATGCGTTGGAAAGATAAGACAAAGATCTACAAATCATCTTCAGAAGTCAAAGTCTGAATCGAAGCTTACGATGCAGATAAATGACGATGAAGCTACTGGTTCTGCACAAACTGAAATCAGCTAGGCTGATTTCAGCACACCTGCTGAAACTGAACCAACTGAACCAGCTGCTGACCAGCTGAACTGAACTGAACCGGGAGTTGACAAACTGAACTGCACTGAACCAGCTGCTGACCAGTTGAACTGAACGACCAGTTGAGTTGACTAGAGTTGACCAATTGACCAGAGTTGACCAGTCGGGAAAAATGCCAGCAAGCTGAATTTGACCGTTGCAATTTCAGAAACAGTACAGAAACTTTCCAAACGGTCATATTCTTGTGTCTAACGTATATATCATTGTTGGGGCTTATAAATACAACATATTGAAGATCAAACAAGAGCTTTTGAAGGGGATTCAAAGCATGGGCAGTTAGCATGAAGAAATCAGCTAGTTGAGAGCACAAGCCCTTGTGTGAGGATACATTTGAGATGTACAATGTAACTGATATATTCTTCACACACGATCACTCACACATATACAAGAGAGTTGAAGTTCAAAGATTATTTGAGTGAGTCTTGCACAAAGACGTAAAACTTGTGTATGTAGTCTTTGCATATGAGACATTAAACAATATGCTGATTGTGAGGTGCTGCCTACAATCTTGAGTGCTAGGAGTTCAATTTAGGCAGTGGGTAAGTCCTAGCTGAATGGGTTTGTATAAGGTGTTGTATAAATCAAAGTCTTTTAGTGAATCCTTCCCAAGGGGAAGAAGGGGTGACATATGAGTATTTAAATCTTGAACATCCATAAAAAAATTCGTGTCTATTTTGTTTATTGCATTTACTTATCATTTCCATAGTTTTAAAGAAGCATTGTTGAAGCATTTTATGTGTTCTTCAAATACCAAAATATTGTATACCAAGTGTTTGATAAAATGCTTCAACTAAAATATTTTTATTCATTCAACTTGCATATATTTTAAATGGTTTACAAAATATTTAATCGGTTTCTACGAAGGATTATTTCGAGTATTTGCCGCTTGGTTTGAACACAAAACTCGATTTAATTAATCGGTGTTCAATATTTCACGAACCAAGCTATTGTAGCTCAACGATGATCCCCCCATCGATCCTATCACCATATTATGTTATTTGATTAACCTTGCATGAAAAATATGTTGCACAATATTTATTTTCGTTTTTATGGGCATATGAGCATATAACTCAAGTTTTCGTGATCCAAACCTTAATGTATTATTGCTTGAAGGGCTGCCTCCTTAGGACCAAAAAGTGATGGGTTTAAGAGAGATTGAGGGCCTAGATAAGCTAACATAAGGGCTGGACATGTAGGGGGAAGAGGTTGCATGAAAATAGAATCCTTGTGAAATAGGACTCTTCGGCTAGGGCTTCCTAGGGCATGTGGCTGCTTTCTGCTGTTAAGGGTACGTCCAAGGGTCTTATGAGGGTCGTGCCAGGGTCTTAGATAGGTTGCACGAAGGCTGGAGCGAGGACTAGATCAGATGAAGCAAAGGAACACATGAGATGAGGGTTTAATGATGGGCTAGGGGTGGCATTGGGTGATTAACCAGGGAGGCTGCGCGGGGCTCTTCCTAAGTAAAGGGCTGGGCTCTTGAGGGTCCTAGCCTCGAGACAAGACAGACCACGCGAAACTGGAAGTATAAAAATGAATCGAGAAATCTATTGAAAAGCTAAGTTTTAAGCCTAAAGAATAATTATAGGAGTGTTTTAAGGTTATATGTTAAGTTTGGAATGATTTGTGACGTCGTTTCGAGGTCTTAGGATAAATACGAAAATTTGTGATTCTACGGGTAAAACGGCTAGTTTACACCTGAAAAATGTTAGGCTTCATGGCAGTGCCCTGAAGAATGTAATATATATTAAATTTTTATTTCAATGTTTATGGAATTTATGAAAAAATGTTAAAGCTAAAATACTTGTTGCATTCATTGTTTAAAGGAAAAATGATATTTATGTGCATGATTTTTATAAGTGATGAAAATACGAAACGTTGGAGAAGGTGAATTAATTGTGACTATTATGATGATATGATTGGGGATATCGTGAAGGAAAAGGTCCCAGAGAAAGCTCATTTACAGGAAAGTCCCAGAGGGAGCCCGCCTATGGGAGAAGGCCTAGAGGGAGCCCAACAATCGTTTTTTCATATGATGATGATAGGCCAATGCTCAATTGACGGATGAGAGTGTTGCTGCTGTCTCTGCCGTCCAGTACTATGGTTACACATGTATATGGATCCATCGACCTTATGATGAAACGAAACTCACAATTAACGATCTGAATGCAATAAAAAAACGTGTATGCTTAAGATGAAAAAGAAAATGTTTATGATGAAATGATATATGATATGAAATGATGAAAGGAAAAATGTTTATGCATGTTCATGAAAAGTTATTTTAAGTAAAATTATTTTCACTGTTGCATGAAATTGTATATTACTCGTTATCAAGATTATGGTTTGTTGAGTCATTAGACTCACTAGGTGTGATGAGTGCAAGTGAGCATGATATTAATGTTGACGGAGGTTTCAATGATTGATCTTGCTGGACTGAATGTGCAAAAAACCCGAGGACTGTCTCTAGATTTTCTGCATTATGATTATGATTTACGTTTAAGTTTATGCTAAATATTTTTACGATTTTTATGATGCTTTTTGAGTGGTTTTTGAGAGATTGTTATATATATATATATATATATATATATATATATATATATATATATATATATATATATATATATATATATATATATATATATATATATATATATACTGGCCGAGTGTATGAGGAGAAAAAAAAATTCTAGTATATTTTAAAGATAAACAAATAGTGGACGTTTCACATATCATGTTTCCTTTCATCATAATATATCATATTTCTTTTGATCATATACACATACATTTTCCTTTTATTGAATTCGAATCGTTGATTGTGACTTCCGTATCAGCTGAAGGTCGATGGATCCATATACGTGTAAACATAGTACTGGGCAAGTGGAGACATCAGTGACACTCTCACCCGTCAACTGAGCCTTGGCCTTACATATCATCGTATCATCATAATCATCGTATTAGTCACAATCATTTCACCTCCTTCATCTTTCATATTTCCATCACTTATAAAAATTCAAACATATATAAATCATTTTTCTTTTAAACCAAGTACTCAACATGTCTTTTAGCATTAACGTTTCATCATATAATTTCATAAAAATTTAAGATAAACATATTAACATTATTTACAACATTCAGGGTACTGCAGGCCGTCTAACAATTTTAGGTGTAAAATGACCCTTTTACCCAGTGCATAACTTTCCATAATTATCTCTAGATCTCCGAACGACGTCTCAAATCATTCCAACTTAACATGTTACCTTAAAACACTCCCTTGAATATTCCTTAGGCTTAAAATTTAGATTTCCGATAATTTCATCGATTCGTTTTTAAACTTAGATGTACATCCCGATTTTGACTTGTATTGACTCAAAACTTACCAAACTTGGACCAAAGCTTAATAACACATAATTAAACCATTTTCGACCCAAACTAAGCAAATTAGAACATTCGAACCAGCCTAGACACCTACTGAAGATTTCTGCACAAAACCCTAGCCCTATTTGGTTCGATCCTTGGCTTACCTCGCCTCCAACCCTAAGCCACCATGTACATCCTAGGACCATGACTAACCCCTAAGGAACCTACTGGACCTAGCCATACTCTTCCTTTTACTCATCATCACACCATATTATGTAAATGTTTATGAATTTGCATGAAACAAGTCGCACAAACTTTTCTTTTCGTAACCATGCATACACATGTTCTAAACTCTTGCTTTTTGGTTCCAAAAATATGTTTTTATGCGTTAAAAGGGGCTGCCATGATTAGGACATGATTAAGGATGGTTTTACACGAAATATAAAGTCCTAGAACACAACCAAAAATGTTGCACAACAGGAAGAACAAAGCTGGAACCGAACATGTGCTTGTGTATCTTAGGGACTCAGTTTATGGGGTTGTGTTGTAAACTAAATTCTGGAGTTTGACAAAACACAAATCAAACGATCAAATCAACTAATACATGAAAGCGAATTCGGCAGCTGAAAATTCAACTGAAATCAGTTGACACAAACTGATCAGTTGAGAACAGATCAGTTAAAACATTCAGCCGAAAACATTAAAGCTTCTCAACTGAAGATACCTCGGGAAAGATCATTCAACAGACAAAAAGACTTATCAGACAGCAACTGAATATGGAAAGCCGCACTGCATAGAACAAAGTATTAATACGCCGTCGTACAATAAATGATGAAGCGGCAAACGAGAACATTGTCCAAGAAATGATAAGGTGGCAATCAACGGATACGAGAATTCAAAATTACCGTTGAAAGATAAGTCTATAAATATGACTAAAGAGCAGTTGACAAACATACGATTGACCAATCTCAAACTTGAAAGCGGACCGGTTACGGTGGCCGGAAGCGCAACGGAAGTCAAAAATTTTATTTTTAAGCTAGGATTTTCGGCCACCCCTTGTATTTGTGTAATATTTACAAACAACACCAAAACATACATAGGGTGTTAGAAATTTTGTTACCTATCAACCCCTTGAGGTTGATGAATGGCACCAACTAAAGTGTAAACACTTTAGCTCTTGTATAGATGAAGATCTACAAGCTTCCACCTCCAATCCTCCAAGAATTAGGCCCACCACAAGCTATGTAAATCCCTTCTTGCTTTGCATTAGAAAAGCAAGAAGTTTTCTCAATGAAAAGGTTTTTGTTTCTCCAACAATTGAAGAACAAAAGAGAGAAGAAAATTGAGTATGCAATATTTCGGCCAAGGTGTGAGAATGAGGAGGGAAAGTTGAGTCTTGGAGTTGCAAAAAGTTAGATACAAAAGTTGCATGCCATGCAATATTTTATTCAAAAGTAATGCAAACCCCTTCACCTCCCAAGCATGCAAACCCTAGTGGGCTTGCAACCTTTTGCAAAGCCCATGGACTTTTAATTGTCTCAAACACTTTTGAGCCCAATTAGACTTTACTTGATTTTACTCAAGCCCACTAGTTAAATAATTATTTTCAATTGGGCTCTACAAGGCCCAATGTTATTTAATTAATCCAACACTTGAATTAATTTAATTATTTGGACTCTACTAGGCCCACTAGTGTTTAATTAATTCAACACTTGAATTAATTTAATTTAGTCCATAATAATGTTTATGAAAATCACAATTTTCAAATACATCATTTACTTGGCCAAATTTTAATCTAGGAACACTTCCTTAAATTAAAATTTATATTTCTCTCATAGAAGTCATACTTCTATTTTTCTTTACGCTTATAAACACATTTATAAGCCGTTCAACACATTGAACTATTTTACTTCTCATCGAGATTTACAAAGCTAGTACTTGTGTGGCCCTCAATGGTTCATTGATACAACTAGCCGTGGGTTCACATCTCTATGTGATTCGGACTAAACATGTCCTTATTTGAGCATACCCCAAGTGCTCCATTCTTACTTATCAACTCCTTGATAGTAAGAACGTCAGAACTCAAGTCTGATAGTACCCAACCAATCACGTTAAACGCCTAGCAGCATCGCTTACGTGATTCCCTAGGTATCACATGATAGTGCCTGCAAGAACCATTCAATTATGGTTAGCGTACAGTACGGTCCCTTCAACTCATATATCCCGATCGATTCGACAACTATTGGTTTATCGAGAGTTGTCAATGAATCGATACTATGTGTCATGTTGTGGTTGCATCGATGGTGTAATCTATGAAACCCCTTTCATAATTACCACCATACTCTGATCAGAGATTTCAACCCACACATACATGATAAACACATAGGATATCCATACCCGTAGGTAAGCGGTGAATCCCCGGCTACAATGCATCGACTCCTATATGTTTCGCCGTAACACCCAACCTTGCCACCTGATGACCCCATAAGAGTCGGTAAACAAGTCAAAGTGAAACGCTAGCACATAGAGTCTCAATGTTGTCCCGGGTCATAAGGACTAATGGTGTACAACCATAAACTAGGACTTTTCCACTCGATAAGTGAGAACCACTTGGAAAGTCCTTTATAGAGGGTTGTTCAGTGCACTCTACAAGGAGCACCTATCTGCATGCTCGGACATCACAATGTCCCCTACCAATGAAACATGGTACTCACATCGCAGATAGTAGTCTCTAACTCGAGCGGCCTTTATCCTTCTTAGTGGCGGCTGAATCGACTAGGAACGGTTTAGAATATACAGTATTCCAAATATGAGTTTCATGATACTCATCATTTGAGCATCTCATATTCTTTCTACTATATGTATATTCAAGGACTTTATCTATGCAACTCGCATGGGTATAAAGATAAAGATGCGCCAAATTAATAAATTCAAATATTATTAAAATAAAGATCTTTTATATATAGAGTTTCATTGTGAACACTCGGCCAACACTTGGCTCGACGTGCACCTACTCTAACAATCTCCCACTTGCACTAGAGCCAACTACCCATATGATTAAAACCCATTGATTCGCGATGCTTGTCGAATAATGGTCCAGGTAAAGGCCTAATTAGTGGATCAACAACATTATCGACGGAGCCGACTTTGTCAAAGATACTTCTCCTCTTTCCACAATCTCTCCGAGGATGTGGTACTTTCTCAATACTAGTTTGGATTTCTGATGAGTCCTTGGCTCCTTTGCTTGAGCTAAAGCTCCCGTGTTGTCACACAACACCGGGACAGGAGCAACTCCATTAGGAATGACGCCCAACTCTTGGACGAAATTCCTTATCCAAACAGCCTCCCTTGCTGCATCCGATGCAGCAATGTATTCGGCCTCTGTGCTGGAATCCGCAGTATTGTCTTGCTTGGAACTCTTCCAAGAGACAGCAGCACCATTGAGCATGAATACAAACCTAGAGGTTGACTTCGAGTCATCGATATCGTTTTGGAAGCTAGAGTCGGTATAGCCTTCCAATTTCAGTTCTCCACCCCATAGACCAAGAACAATTTATTGGTCCTTCTCAACTACTTGAGGATGTCTTTCACAGCTTTCCAGTGTGGAAGACCAGGGTTCAATTGATATCCTTTCACTACACATAGTGCAAAAGCCACGTCAAGACATGTAGATATCATTCCATACATGATGTTACCAATTGCCGAAGCATACGGAATGCGTGTCATCGCCACTATCTCTGCATCAGTCTTGGGAGACAGACTTGGATAGGGACACGCCATGACACATTGGTAGATGTCCTCTCATGGACTCATCCATCGAGAACCGCTTCACGATGGTATCAATGTATGTGGACTGGGTGAGACCAAGCCATCTTTTCGATCTATCTCAATAGATCTGTATTCCCAATACAAAAGATGCTTCACCCAAGTCCTTCATCGAGAACTTACTCGCTAACCATATCTTAGTTGATTGCAACATTCCTACATCATTCCCAATGAGTAGAATGTCATCAACACAAAGCACCAGGAATGTCACAACACTCCCACTGACCTTCTTATACATACACGGTTCCTCAAGATTCCTAGTAAAACCAAACTCTTTGATCGTACTATCGAATCTGAGGTTCCAACTCCTAGATGCCTTCTTTAGACCATAAATAGATCTGTGAAGTTTGCATACCATATGCTCACTTCCGATGGATGTAAACCCTTCAGGTTGAGACATGTAAATTTCTTCCTTAATATCCCCATTAAGGAAGGCAGTCTTGACATCCATCTGCCATATCTCATAGTCATACCATGCAGCTATGGCTAGCAAAATCCTAATGGACTTGAACATTGCAACTGGAGAAAAGGTTTCCTCATAGTCAACACCTTGCCTTTGAGTATACCCTTTTGCTACCAATCGCGCCTTGAAGGTCAATACCTTCCCATCCGCCCCAAGTTTCCTCTTGTAAATCCATTTACACCCTATGGGAACAATTCCCTCAGGTGGATCCACTAGATTCCACACTTGGTTCGAATGCATGGAATTCATCTCAGATTCCATTGCTTCAAGCCATTTGGATGAATCGGCATCAGATAACGCTTCCTTGAAGGTCCTTGGATCACATCCAAGGTTAGGCTCATCATGGCCCTCTTCAAGAAGCAGACCATACCTTATAGGTGGTCTCGAGACTCTCTCGGTACTTCTAGGAGCTTGTATCTCCTCTCTTGGCTCATCGGGTGTGGGTTCTATAATTGCGGGTTTCTCTCGAACCTCTTCGAGTTCTATCATCTCCCCTTTTCTATCCAATAGAAATTCCTTTTCCAAAAAGGTAGCATTCCTAGAAACAAACACCTTTGTTTCTTGGGGATGATAGAAATGATATCCAACTGAATTCCTTGGATATCCCACAAAGAAACATAAAATAGATTGATAATCCAATTTATCTCCCACTACCTGCTTCACATAAGCAGGGCTCCCCATATTCTAAGATAAGAATATTTGGGAGGCTTACCCATCCATATCTCATATGGTGTCTGCCTTTGAATGGACATTTAGTGGAATATCTTTCAATTTTAAGTTATAGAGATCGTTTTCAAGTTCAACAGTACCAATCAAACATTCATTCATGTAAATGTTGCAAACACCTTTGCAAAATAAACAAGAATATCCATTTTTATCACCATAGAAATGGAAACAATGTTTTTAACAAAATTAGGTACAAACAAAACATCTCTTAAAATTAACTTAAAATCATTGTTCAACAATAAGTAAACATCTTCAATAGCCTTAGCAGCAACTCTTGCTCCATTGCCCATCCTCAAGAAGGTCACACCTTCCTTAAGCCTCCTACTTCTTCCCATCACCTGTAACCCATTACAGATATGTGAGTCATAACCGGTATCTAATACCTAAGAAGTAGAGTTAATTGAAATGTTTACTTCAATTTAGAACATACCGTTTCCAGAACTTTTCTGGGCAAGATATTCTTTGCAATTACGCCTCCAATGTCCAGGCTTCTTGCAGTGATGACATACATCATCAGTCTTGTCAGCCTTAACTGGTCTGGCTGCCTCAACGGGATTCGGAGATTGCCTCAACAAGGGCACGTTCTTCTTGGGACGTTGGAAAGAACTCTTCTTTCCCTTCCCATGTAGATCAATCTTCGTACCAGATGAAGAACCCACATAAAGAACCAACTTCTCTTTTTTGATGGTGGATTCAAACGTAACAAGCATGTTTACCAACTCCTCAAGGGTCGGTTCCATCTTGTTCATGTTGAAGTTCACCACAAAAGGATCAAATGAGCTAGGCAGCGATAACAGCAACACGTCGGTGGTCAACTCCGAAGGCAAGATCAGATCCATGCCAACGAGCTTGTCCACGAGCCCGATCACCTTTAGGCCATGCTCATGGACCGAGGCCCCATCTCGCATGCACAAAGTGATCAGCTCCTTGACGGTAGCATGCCTGAGAGGACGCGTTTGCTCTCCAAAGAGCTCCTTGAGGTGCAAATGAATGTCAGCAGCAATCTTTGCACCCTCAAAACGCCTCTGCAGCTCATCATTCATAGAAGTCAGCATATAACACCTGGTTATCAAGTCATGGTCACACCATTCCTTGTAAGCCTGCAATTCCTCAGGAGTGCAGTCAGTCGGAGCCTCAACAGGGGGCGACTGAATCAGTGTATATGTTACCCTTTCCGAATTCAAGACTATTTTCAAATTTCTTAGCCAAGTGAGGTAATTAGGTCCAGTTAATATGTGTTTGTCGAGTATTACAGATATCGAATTGCGCATCGAAGACATTGTCGATTTGTACTGAAAAGTAAAAACAGATAAATGTTGATGACTATTTTAAATATTTAGTAAGATATGAAGTTTGGACTTTTACTTCATAAATATTTGCTCCCACTGTTTTGATATTTTCACTACCCTCTAGTGAAAACGGGAAACACTTTCCTCAGAAGGTACGTAAGGTCCAATTAGCGAATTGTGATCCCGAATAATATCGGCCAATCACAATTCCTAAAAAGGTAGTTTCCAATTGCATCGCCATGCAACCCTCTACGTATACTTTTGTCTCGCGTTTGATTAGGACCCAATAATATGACGTCGTTCATCTTTACGTGTCAAGCCTAACCCATCGATATTGAACCTTAATGGACGGTCGCCATGAGTTCCCTCAATAATATGAGCCGAAATCATGGGAGTTCCACGTAGTTCACATCACCATGTCAATGGATGTCACAGCTTTCCGGCACCCAGGGCCCCCTCAATAATATGAGCCGAGCCCCGAGTACGGGTAGCGTTCATCATGCATCCATTGTCGATGGAAGACAAGGAAATTATAAACAAATTTATAATTCCCCTTTTCGGACTTGATATTAATTTTGAATCTTATTCAAAATGAGGGTTTTTAATTTTGAAAGGTCTCATCATTAATTTTATTTTAACAGCTCGCCATGTTTGATCGTATGTTTGCCGGATTCATGCAACTTTGTTATTATCATAATAATAACGCACATACTCATTATTTATAACATATCATGCATATATTATAAATAGAAAACAGTACAAGGATGATCAATTGCCCCAAAACTAATGGTCCGTGTGAGCTAAACACGGGCCTAGGTCCAATCCTAGGGTAAATGCAAGGGATGCAATGCAACTAAATTATTACATTAGCATCCAATATTACCTGTCTTCGATCTTCATAATCACCAAGGCCACCATCTTCCAATCTTGATCTTCCACTATTCTAATATTTACAATTAAATATCCATGGCACATAGGGATACATCTCATGGGGGTGGGAACGGGCCATATACCAAGCCCACTTTAAATTGATAATTATTACAATCATTCAACACAAATATCCTAGCATACACCTAGCAAATTGGGTTTGGGCTTTTGATCATCCTTCATGCATAATATCACATATCATACACCATCAATTAATTATCACAATAATTAATTGATCCAATATTATATATCTTGATCCAATCACTAACCGCCACAATTATAAATTAAATTAACAAAGTATACAAACTCCTTTGTCTACTTTCAAATTAATTTATTTATAATCGAATTTCTTGTAAATCACAATTTACTATAAATAATTAAAGTCTCACTTCAATTATTTATTTTATGAGAAAATATGTGCAACAATTGTAAATTTAAACTTAAGGGCCCAAAAACCATTTTTCACCAAAAAAATATTTTGGCCCATTTAAATTTCACAAATTATGTTGACCATCCAATGGCCCAACATCTCAAGGCCCATGACACTAAGATTGTCCAAAACACTTTTGGAAACCCTAGTCGTCATCGCCGGAGCTCCGTCGCCAAATTCCGGTCAACAAAAATTTTTTTTTTATTTAAAAAACCTGCACTTTTTCAGGCAGCCCCTCGGGCTGCCCTTTGCTGCCCGAAATTTCAGGGCAGCTCGGGCAGCCCTCGGGCAGCAACATGCTGCCCGAAAAATTATTTTTTTTTTTTTGTTTTGCTTCAAAAAATTTCGGCCTTGATGATTTTCATGCACAAAAATTCTCAAGCGGTTAGAAATCGATCTCAACATAATATTATGCAAATATTACACAAAAACCGTAACCATAGCTCGGATACCACTTGAAAGCGGACCGGTTACGATGGCCGGAAGCGCAACGGAAGTCAAAAATTTTATTTTTAAGCTAGGATTTTTGGCCACCCCTTGTATTTGTGTAATATTTACAAACAACACCAAAACATACATAGGGTGTTAGAAATTTTGTTACTAATCAACCCCTTGAGGTTGATGAATGGCACCAACTAAAGTGTAAACACTTTAGCTCTTGTATAGATGAAGATCTACAAGCTTCCACCTCCAATCCTCCAAGAATTAGGCCCACCACAAGCTATGTAAATCCCTTCTTGCTTTGCACTAGAAAAGCAAGAAGATTTTTCAATGAAAAGGTTTTTGTTTCTCCAACAATTGAAGAACAAAAGAGAGAAGAAAATTGAGAGAAAATGTATGCAATATTTCGGCCAAGGTGTGAGAATGAGGAGGGAAAGTTGAGTCTTGGGGTTGCAAAAAGTTAGATACAAAAGTTGCATGCCATGCAATATTTTATTCAAAAGTAATGCAAACCCCTTCACCTCCCAAGCATGCAAACCCTAGTGGGCTTGCAACCTTTTGCAAAGCCCATGGACTTTTAATTGTCTCAAACACTTTTGAGCCCAATTAGACTTTACTTGATTTTACTCAAGCCCACTAGTTAAATAATTATTTTCAATTGGGCTCTACAAGGCCCAATGTTATTTAATTAAACCAACACTTGAATTAATTTAATTATTTGGACTCTACTAGGCCCACTAGTGTTTAATTAATTCAACACTTGAATTAATTTAATTTAGTCCATAATAATGTTTATGAAAATCACAATTTTCAAATACATCATTTACTTGGCCAAATTTTAATCTAGGAACACTTCCTTAAATTAAAATTTATATTTCTCTCATAGAAGTCATACTTCTATTTTTCTTTACGCTTATAAACACATTTATAAGCCGTTCAACACATTGAACTATTTTACTTCTTATCGGGATTTACAAAGCTAGTACTTGTGTGGCCCTCAATGGTTCATTGATACAACTAGCCGTGGGTTCACATCTCTATGTGATTCGGACTAAACATGTCCTTATTTGAGCATACCCCAAGTGCTCCATTCTTACTTATCAACTCCTTGATAGTAAGAACGTCAGAACTCAAGTCTGATAGTACCCAACCAATCACGTTAAACGCCTAGCAGCATCGCTTACGTGATTCCCTAGGTATCACATGATAGTGCCTGCAAGAACCATTCAATTATGGTTAGCGTACAGTACGGTCCCTTCAACTCATATATCCCAATCGATTCGACAACTATTGGTTTATCGAGAGTTGTCAATGAATCGATACTATGTGTCATGTTGTGGTTGCATCGATGGTGTAATCTATGAAACCCCTTTCATAATTACCACCATACTCTGATCAGAGATTTCAACCCACACATACATGATAAACACATAGGATATCCATACCCGTAGGTAAGCGGTGAATCCCCGGCTACAATGTATCGACTCCTATATGTTTCGCCGTAACACCCAACCTTGCCACCTGATGACCCCATAAGAGTCGGTAAACAAGTCAAAGTGAAACGCTAGCACATAGAGTCTCAATGTTGTCCCGGGTCATAAGGACTAATGGTGTACAACCATAAACTAGGACTTTTCCACTCGATAAGTGAGAACCACTTGGAAAGTCCTTTATAGAGGGTTGTTCAGTGCACTCTACAAGGAGCACCTATCTGCATGCTCGGACATCACAATGTCCCCTACCAATGAAACATGGTACTCACATCGCAGATACTAGTCTCTAACTCGAGCGGCCTTTATCCTTCTTAGTGGCGGCTGAATCGACTAGGAACGGTTTAGAATATACAGTATTCCAAATATGAGTTTCATGATACTCATCATATGAGCATCTCATATTCTTTCTACTATATGTATATTCAAGGACTTTATCTATGCAACTCGCTTGGGTCTAAAGATAAAGATGCGCCAAATTAATAAATTCAAATATTATTAAAATAAAGATCGTTTATATATAGAGTTTCATTGTGAACACTCGGCCAACACTTGGCTCGACGTGCACCTACTCTAACAAACTTGCCATTACTCCGTCAAAATCTCAGCTCACACTTATCAGACCTACTCGTAGCAATCAAGGCTACAAATTGAGCAAACTAGCACTCTGAAATATTGATAATTCGATAAGTGCTAAGTTCAGTTACTTACAGAGATCATTGTATTATACTGAGAGTTTCAGTTCAAGCAATAGATAAGTCCTAACTGAAGTGGGTCTGTACAAGTGTTGTACTCGATCAAAGTCTTTTAGTGAATATCCTATCCTTGTGATAGAAGGGGTGACGTAGGAGTTATTCAATTCTCCGAACATCCAGAAACATATTGTGTTATCTTTACTTCAGCTCTTTATTTCCAGTTAGATATTATATCTTTCAATCAGTTTATTTTCCGCAACTGCTTATTCAGTTTAACTGATTGATATTGACCGACGGGATACTTAGTTCAGTTTGTAACAAAACTGAACTACCTTTTTCGAAAAACATTTAAATTCCTAGAAGTGTTTATTCAACCCCCCCCCCCCCCCCCCCTTCTAAACACTCCTTAGTCAATAACCGATCCTAACAAGTGGTATCAGAGCAAGGCATATCCTGTCAAAGATTATCTATCCTCAATCTAATCACTATGTCTTCATTCAATAAGATTCCAATGTTCTCCAGGGAAGATTTTGATGATTGGAAAATCAGAATGCAGGCTCATCTAGCTGCACAAGACGATGACATTTGGTACGTCATAACTGACGGACCCATGAAAATTTTGAAAGCAAACACAGCTGTTGCTATCACTGAAGGGGCACCTCACCGAATTGAAGAGCCTCGAGATGAGTGGACTACAGAGGATAAGAGAAAGGCAAATCTAGACAACGTTGCAAAAGATATATTGTATAAGACACTGGACAAAGTAACGTTTAGTAAGATCAAAATGTGCAAAACCGCCAAAGAAATTTGGGAGAAGTTAATTCAACTTTGCGAAGGAAATGATCAAACAAAAGAAAACAAACTTTCAGTTGCTATGCAGAAATTCAACAACATCAGAATGAAGATGGGAGAAACAATGGATGAGTATGATGAAAGAACAAGCTGTATCATCAACGAACTAAATGCACTTGGAAAAGTGTAAACAAATAAAGAAGTAGTATTGAAAGTAATCAGAGGACTTCCCAAAGAATGGGATGTCAAAACTATGGCAATGAGGGAATCCAAAGATCTTAACAAAGTTGAACTTCATGATTTATTTGCAGATCTAAAAGCATATGAGTTTGAACTTCAAACTCGAGAAGGAGAACCATCTACTCCAGCAGCAACTACTGCCTTGACTGCTGTTAGAAATGAATCAACTGGTTCAGTTGAGAAAACTGCTGATCAGCTGAGCAATGATGCCATGTCTCTATTCATTAAGAAATTTGGAAGATTCATGAGGAAAAATCAAGGAAATTTTCAGAAGAATTATCAAAGAAACAACTCCAGAGAAGAGTCTAATGTATGTTTCAACTGTGGAAAATCCGGTCACTTTATTGCCAACTGTCCAAAGCCTAAAAAGGATAATCAAACCTAAACTGAAAGAAAGAAGAAAATGTATGAGCACAAAAGAAGATCTAAGGACGAAAAGAAGCCTTACAAGAAGAAACATGAAGTACTCCTAGCTGAAGACAGTAAAGCCAAATGGGCAGAAACTGACAGCGAAGAGTCAGATCCAGAAAGTTCTTGTAGTTCAAGTGAGGATGAGGAAGAAGTAACATGTCTAATGGCAGATAACATAGAAGATCAATCAAGCTGCGAGCAGGTATTTGATTTTAGCTCTATTAATTTTACACGAGAAGAACTCATCTCAACTCTTCATGACATGGTCAATGAGTATCAAAAGCTTGCTTTATCATTTGAAAAACTCAGAGCAAAGCAAGATGATCCCAAAGACAATAAAACAAAAACTGATGAATCAGTTGAAATGTTGAGTCTGAGAAGGGAGATTGCTGAACTCACTGATGAAAGAAGCAGGAATCAATCAATGATTCAAAAAATGTCGCTTGAAAATACAAAGCTCAATGAGCTCATTCAAGTTTGGAACAAATCATCTAAAGCTTTAACTAATATACAGAATTCTCAGAAATCAGTTGATGATAAAACTGGTTTAGGATTCTGTAGTAAAGATGATTTGTCTTCCCAAGATACTCAACCAAAACTGAATATGAACAAAGGGAAATACATTCACTTTGTAAAATCAGTTATGGTACAAAATCAAGAAGAGTCGAGCAAACTAATTGAACAGCCATCTCAGAATATGAATAAAGGCATGAGATGTGGAATTGGATATAATCCAAAGGGTAAGACTGACTCATGGAATCAGCAACCAAAAACTCTCAGCAGAAAATATTCATATGGCTACTCAAACTACTACAACAGTAAGCCAATTCAGAAAAGATATCGGCTGAATAATCAGTTAAAAAAGTTCAAAACACATGTTGTATCATCTACACACCATACACCAAGCACACACAAACAGGGAAGGACCATATGGAATACAGCAACAGGACGGTCAGTTAGACTGATTCAAGTCTGGATTCCTAAAGGACTAATCAACTTTGGACCCAAATAAAAAAGGGTACCAGAATCTTATTTTGTATATAATTGCAGGCAATAAGTAAAAGCATTGGATCAATATGGTATCTGGACAGTGGATGTTCACGACACATGACAGGAGATTCAAACTTATTGTCTCAATTGGTCAAATACAATGGTCCAAACATCAGTTTTGGGGATAATTCCAAAGGTAAAACTGTGGGTAAGGGTAAGCTTATCCATGGTAACTTCACTATTAATGATATTTTATTAGTCGAGAATCTTAAGTATAATCTGATAAGCATTAGTCAGTTATGCGATAATGGATTCTCAGTTCAGTTTGACAGACACTCTTGTTCAGTCAAAAACTCAACTGAAGAGATTATTCTAACTGGCAAAAGGTGTGGAAACACTTACAAAGTCAGCTGGAATGATCAATCTTATACACCAGTATGCTTTATTGCGTCTAAATCATCTCAAAACTGGTTGTGGCATAAACGGTTAAATCATTTAAATTTTAAATCTATTGCCTATCTGAGTAAGCATGAACTTGTAACTGGTTTGCCCAAAATAAATTTTTCAAAAGAAAAACTTTGTTCAGCATGTCAGTATGGAAAACAAGTTCGATCCTCTTTCAAAAACAAAGGCTGTAAATCTTCATCCCGATGCTTAGAATTATTGCACATGGATCTCTTTGGTCCAATACCAGTCATGAGCTTAGGGGAATGAAATACACCTTAGTGGTCGTAGATGACTTTTCAAGATTTACTTGGGTTATATTTCTCAAATCCAAAGACCATACTGCTGCACAACTGATTAAACTCTTCAAAAGACTTTTAAATGAAAAATCAGTTGGGATTGATCGAATCAGATCTGATCGAGGAACTGAATTCATCAATCAAACACTTTCAAACTTTTTAGAAAATACTGGAATCAAGCATGAGTTCTCAGCAGCAAGAACACCTCAGCAAAACGGTGTAGCTGAGAGAAGGAATCAGACTCTTAAGGAAGCTGCTAGAACGATGCTTGCTGATTCAGGTATTTCTCAAAGATTTTGGGCAGAAGCAGTAAACACTGCATGCTACACTCAGAACAGATCTATGATTAATAAAAATCACAAGAAAACACCATATGAGATCTGGCATGGAAGAAAAAGCATAATCACTTACTTCAAAATATTTGGCTGTAGATGTTTTATTCATAACAATGGTAAAAATTATCTAAAAGCATTCGATGTCAAATCAGCAGAAGGATTATTCCTTGGATATTCATCAGTTAGCATAGCTTACAGAATATTTAATAAGAAAACCTTGAATGTTGAAGAATCTGCACACGTTGATTTTGATGAAACTGCACTAATCGATAAGCCAACTGATCAAGTTGAGCTAGCTGATCGATTTACAGATATCAGTCTGGAAGATGATGACTCAGACGAAAGTCGTAATAATCAGAATATCTTTCATACACCTGAACCTGAGATATTGGATCAACCAGCTGAATTGAAAGCAAATCTTGACAATCAGTTAGTGGAGCAAATTAATGAAAATCAATTATCAACTGAATCAGCTCCAACTGAAACTGAGAACATTCAGTTACCTAATGAAGAATTTGCTGGCTGTGAAGCACCCAATGCTGAATTTAGATGGAAGAAATCACATCCTCCAGAACTGGTAATAGGTAACCCATCTGATCCAATAAGAACAAGAAATCAGATGCTCAATTTATTTATTCATTTAGCTTTTGTATCTCAAATCGAACCAACAAAAACTGCCGAAGCTCTTACTGATCCTAATTGGATTAATGCAATGCAAGAAGAGCTAAATCAGTTTGTTCATAACAATGTCTGGAACTTAGTTCCAAGACCAGTTTCTAAAACTGTTATAGGTACAAAATGGGTGTACAAAAACAAACTAAACGAAGATGGTTCAGTTGTGCGCAACAAAGCAAGGTTAGTGGCACAAGGGTATAGACAAGAAGAAGGAATTGATTATGATGAAACATATGCACCAGTTGCAAGACTGGAGGCAATCAGAATATTTCTTGCCTATGCATCCTTCAAAAACTTTAAAGTCTATCAAATGGATGTGAAAAGTGCAATCCTAAATGGCCAATTGCAAGAAGAAGTCTACGTTGAACAACCTCCAGGTTTTGTCAATCATAATCTTCCTGATCACGTTTATCATTTAAACAAGGCATTATATGGTCTCAAACAAGCTCCACGGGCTTGGTATGAAACCCTCTCAAAATTCCTAACTGATCATGATTTTTCTGTTGGATCAGTTGATAAGACTTTGTTTAAATTCTCGAAAAATGATCATATCTTACTTGTTCAAATTTACGTTGATGATATTATTTTTGGGTCAACTAACCCCAAATTATGCAAGAAATTTTCCAAGCTGATGCAGGATAAATTCGAGATGAGCATGATGGGTGAGCTGACATTCTTTCTTGGTTTACAAGTGAAGCAACTGGATTCAGGAACATTTATTAGTCAAAACAAATATACCAAGGAATTGCTAAGAAAATTTGGCATGGAATCTTGTTCAGCAGCAAGCACTCCAATGAGTTCATCAGTTAAATTAGACACTGATCAAGGGGGAATATCAGTTGAGACGACACTATACAGAGGTTTAATAGGTTCTTTATTGTACCTAACTGCTAGTCGCCCTGATATTATGTTTGCTGTATGTATATGTGCAAGATTTCAAGCTAACCCTAAGCAATCACATTTTTCTGCGGCCAAACGTATCTTGAGATATCTTAAAGGCACGGAAAATGTTGATTTATGGTACTCTAAAGACTCATCTTTCAATTTAGTTGGCTATTCAGATGCAGATTATGCAGGATGCAAACTTGATCGTAAAAGTACAAGTGGATCATGTCAGTTTCTTGGAGACAGACTGATCTCTTGGTTCAGTATGAAGCAAACATCCATAGCAACTTCCACAACTGAAGCAGAATATCTTGCTGCTGGAAGCTGCTGTGCCCAACTGCTCTGGATTCAGCAACAACTGAAAGATTATGGTGTTGATGCAAAGTAATCACCAATATTCTGTGACAACACTAGTACAATAGCTATTGCATACAATCCAGTTCTTCACTCCAGGACTAAGCATATAGATGTCAGACATCATTTCATCAGAGATCATGCACTAAAGAAGAACATCAGATTAGAATACGTCTCAACGGAACAACAAGCAGCAGACATCTTCACAAAACCGTTACCAGAGGCTAAGTTTTCTTATTTCCGAAATATTCTTGGTTTAATTGATATAACTTCACTAACAGAATTAAGTGCAGAAAATAAGAATACAACAAATTGATAATAATATTTCATTAAGAATACCAACGTTCCCAATTTACAGAAGAAATCATAGATCCAACTGTATCTAGCCATGCCCTAACCCAGTCATTCAACTCATAAATTCGAACTCCAGCAAATACCCTTGACTTTGAAATCTTATCAACAACATGCCACTCCTTCCATAGCATTGCTTCTAAAAGACATTTGTCTTCAACCAAATCATTAACGTGGCTAACCTCAAAACGAGCAAGGTATTTCAGTGCTCTTCTCTCCTGAGCACGAGTAGGAATGACACCACTGTCACTCACCATCTTCAACTCATCAATCTTTTCCCAGGTTGTCAATACCTTCTGAAAAACATATTTCTCCATCTTTCTTTTAATTTCAGCTAAACGAGGGGCTGACTGATCAGTCACATGAACATGCGTGCTACTGCATGCATCAGAATCAGACATGTTGAAATAATTTTGAACTGATCACATTATCACCACTATCATCTCATTTATAAGAAAAAGGTGTTGAAGAAGTTGAAGAATCACAAGTCAATTAAATCGACTCTCACATTTACCGAGGACATTTAAGATATCAGTTAATAACAGTTTGAATTTTATCAGTTCATTTATTTACTTATCAAAACTGATGACTGTTAGCATGTCGTTAGATCATATAACAGGATTACATAATCATTGATCGTAATTTGTTGTTAACCTTTATTGCTGTTTTACTGAATATATAAATGAGTTGCTTACTCTTATGAATTCTTAACTAATGTCAGCAAGTGTTTGTGATTATATCTCTTCCAGATCATTGCAGGCAGAAATAAAAGAACAAAGACGATAAAACATAATAAATATTTTATTAAGAAGAGGAGCCGGTTACAATTTCATATTCATTCTCCACAGCAATTATCCACAAACTCATCCATGCAGCTAGTGCTGAGGAAGAGGTTTTGCAGAAATTGTGGGAGGCAGCGATGCGGCGGAGGATCTCTAGCTCCTTCAGAAGAAAGAGCTTGTAGAGATAACACTCTTTAAAAAGTTCCACCCCCGCAGGAACCTCTAGGAGCTCTCGCACCTCTTGAAGTTGGGCCTTTCGCCTGAAAGAAGAGACCAGCCCAGAGTAATACAGGAACTCCAGTTCCTGCAACTCCTCCCAGTAAGGAAGGCTAGCATAGAAGACTTCATCTTCTATGGACTGCTTCCTGGCCTGCAGTGTAAACTGAGCGTCGCTTGAGCTTCCAGCTTCTGCCATTTTCCTTATCTTTGAAACTTACTTGCTGAGATAATTTTGGCTAACCCTTTCACTCTTATTTATAGGCCAAGAGGGAAATGAAAGGACACTTCACTCTGTGACGATTGCTATGCCGAGCACCATACTCACTTTAATCATTACCGACTATAGCCGTCATTTTGCGTTAATGCATTTATTAAGGGGGAATAATGGTTCAAGAAGTTAACTGAGAAGACAGTTGTTAGTGAACTCTCGACTGAAAGAACCCAGTCTTATCAACTGATCTACCAGTCGAATTTTCCACTAATCTTCTCATATAAGTTAACTAATTAACCAATTATATTTCAAAACAAATGATGTGACTGTCTGCTAAACTAATGATGAATTTTAATTTATGACGTGGAATCAATTTTAACCGCTCATTATTTTACAAACACGACTATAGCACACGTACACATTTTTTTACTCAAAATTTTATTAGACTGACACGTGTCCAAAAATTCAAACAGTCACAAACATTAGTACAATTACCCGCTTCATTTCAGTTTTACTTTTCGACTACTTCAAATCATCTTTAGAGCAAGAACTACCTCATCATTCGAATTTTCTTTCAAGAAATTTTTCAGCATTCAATGGCGACTCAAATTCCCGCTTTCATGCTAAATGCTATGGCCATCAATTTTGGATCTATCTTATCCTTCGGCGATGCTGAAGTTCAGAAAGTATTTCAGAAACTTGAAGCTGCTGGTCTAAGAACATTTTTGGGACAATCCTCTCAGGATATCTATCCCAAAGAACTTCAGGATTTCTACTCTTCTGGCGTGATTGATTCTGAGGGAAATATCAATTCTACTATCAATGGTCAGTTACTGATCATCTCTGAAGATTCTCTTGGTGACTTATTTCTCTTACCTTCTGAAGGAATGGCACAACTTTCGGATGTCAAAGCATCTGATATTGAGGAAATGCAAACTCTTCTCTCTGCTGATGGACAGAAGATTAAAGTTTCTGATCCTAAAAAGGAACTCAAGCATGAAGTTCAATTGCTGGCCGATGTAATTGCTAAAGGGCTATTGGAAAAAGCTGGATCATTTGCTGCCCTAACTTTGGAGAAATTTCAGGCCATTACTGTAATAATGGCTAATCACAAATTTAACTGGAAGCATCTCATATTTAAAATTTTGAAGAATATGTTTCTATCTCCTAAACAATCCAAGGCTTTTGCTGTTCAAATCAGTTATCTGCTGAAAGCAAAAGGTTTAGTGGCTGAGGAATCTGAGAAGACGTCGAAATTTAAGGTGTTCAATGCAAAGAACACGATGCCAATCAAATCCAAAATGGACATATCTCCTACTCAGTTTGTGCGAATCAAACAGGAAATTGGGACTCAGTTAGCTGCTCCCAAATCAGTCAAGAAAACCAAAACGTTGGCTCAACTGAAGGTTGCCAAAAGGAAGTTGATTTTGAGTACATCAGAGTCAGATAAGACTTCATCACCTCAAATTGCGAAAAAGCCAAAAACTCAAAGGGTTAAAACTACTTCTGATGTATCCATTCCTACTGACAAAATGATTTCCTTTACTAATCAGCAGCCTATAGAAGCAGTTCCTCTACAGATTATTCCACAAGCTGATTCAGTAAGTACCATAAATAAATCAGTTAGGACCCAAGCTCCTGTTACTCAAATACCTCGACCAATTGGTGTAGCACCTGCCAGACCCAAAGGAATAAAGTTTGTAGAACAGATTGAATCAACTCGAACCGGATTGGAAATTCCTCATATCATGAGTACTGATAAAGGGAAAGGGAAATTGATTGTAGAACCCAGACCCTCCAACCCGATTCAAACTCATATTGATCTGGTATGGGAAAAGTGAATAGTTTTGCTGCTGCAAAGACTAAGTCCTATGATACTTGGGTAGCCTATCGTACTGAGGTTTTTGCCAAGCAACTGAAGGAAAAGTCCGAGCTCAGAAAATTCATCAAGCTGGAGGCCTTTGTTCTTCGAACTGTCAAAGCTGCCTCTATTGCTCAAGCCTTAGAGAGGAAAAGTTATTTCTTTGATCAGATGAGAGCAAAGAAGTTGGCTCAATTTGTAGCTAAGCTTAAAAACAACTACTTGCCAACTGGTCCTACTGCATATGCTGATCAAGCTGTAATTACTCAGCTTGACACTGACCTTATAGGGCTACTTTCTCGAATTAAATTTTGGGAATTGGATCAAGAACTAGTAGTCTACCAAGAAGATTCAGATGATGATGTGGAACTAGTTGAAGAAGCACCCTCTAACACAACAGAACCATCATCAGCTTTAGTTCTTGTTCCAACTGAAGAGCCAATTTCTGATAAGCTTTCTTCACCACCTGTTGAACAACAACTATATACTGAAGCAGAGCTGTCTTTCGCTCATATTGATGAAGTAATTCAAGCCGTGGTAGAGGAATCCCACCTTAGTGGACCAGTGAATGATAAAGTTGATCACTCTGTTGATCAAACCAATCCAGAGGTCACTATTCCTTCAGTGGAAATTGTTCCACCAGAACAATCTGCTGATCAGGACATACCAACTGATATGCCAGATGACTCAATCGATCATTCCCTAGAGACATCAGTTCAGATTGTGTCACCATCAACTGACCAAAAACCTTCCTCACCACCTCGGGATCAAGCAGAAATCCCTGCTGCTGATATTTCAGTTCGAAATGTTACTGAAACAATTTCGATTGATCAAGCCTTGATCGTGTCTGAACTTGATACAAGTAAACCAAGCACTTCTCGACAATCCAATCCTCCATCTTCAGCAGATTTTGATCTCATTTTTGAAGAAGTCCAACAAATGCAGGACAGTATGAGTCAAATAATTACTGCCATCTCCAAAATTCAAAATACGCAACTTTCGCACAGTCTGAAGTTGGATGATAATCAGGAATCCTTGAAAAGACTGAAAGATATTCAATCTGCTGTTACCGCTCTCTCTTTTGCAGTTGGTGATATTCAGAAAAATAGAGGTATCATGTCCAGTCTGACTGCCACTCAAGAATTAATTACACAACGCGTCGACAATGTGGAATCGCTTGTGTCTCGGAAAATTGAACTACTGCAAGTCACAATGACTACTGCTATTGAAAATATGTCATCCTCTGTCACGGTTCTTCCTTCTTACGTTCGCAAGCTATCTGACAAGATGAATATATTTGACAAAAAGGGGGAAAGCAGCTGAAGAAACTGATATCATTTGACAAGTTATTTTATGATTCAGTTATGCTAAAGAATTAGATGAAGAATTAATCAAGCTATTATTATCAACTGATATCATTTCCTCAGACTTCTATATTATCTACAAGAAACCCAGATATTCTATGATTCAGTTGCGTAATCTATTATCAACAAAGAGCTGAGTTAAATCTCTTGGTTTTGTCAAACACCATAAAGGGGGAAATTGTTGGAAACTAAATTCTGGAGTTTGACAAAACACAAATCAAACGATCAAATCAACTAATACATGAAAGCGAATTCGGCAGCTGAAAATTCAACTGAAATCAGTTGACACAAACTGATCAGTTGAGAACAGATCAGTTAAAACATTCAGCCGAAAACATTAAAGCTTCTCAACTGAAGATACCTCGGGAAAGATCATTCAACAGACAAAAAGACATATCAGACATCAACTGAATATGGAAAGCCGCACTGCATAGAACAACGTATTAATACGCCGTCGTACAATAAATGATGAAGCGGCAAACGAGAACATTGTCCAAGAAATGATAAGGTGGCAATCAACGGATACGAGAATTCAAAATTACCGTTGAAAGATAAGTCTATAAATATGACTAAAGAGCAGTTGACAAACATACGATTGACTAATCTCAAACTTGCCATTACTCCGTCAAAATCTCAGCTCACACTTATCAGACCTACTCGTAGCAATCAAGGCTACACATTGAGCAAACTAGCACTCTGAAATATTGATAATTCGATAAGTGCTAAGTTCAGTTACTTACAGAGATCATTGTATTATACTGAGAGTTTCAGTTCAGGCAATAGATAAGTCCTAACTGAAGTGGGTCTGTACAAGCGTTGTACTCGATCAAAGTCTTTTAGTGAATATCCTATCCTTGTGATAGAAGGGGTGACGTTGGAGTTATTCAATTCTCCGAACATCCAGAAACATATTGTGTTATCTTTACTTCAGCTCTTTATTTCCAGTTAGATATTCTATCTTTCAATCAGTTTATTTTCCGCAACTGCTTATTCAGTTTAACTGATGATATTGACCGACGGGATACTTAGTTCAGTTTGTAACAAAACTGAACTACCTTTTTCGAAAAACATTTAAATTCCTAGAAGTGTTTATTCAACCCCCCCCCCCCCCTTCTAAACACTCCTTAGTCAATAACCGATCCTAACAGGTTGGTTGCTTGGCTTGGGTCATGGTTGGGAACAGGGCTAGCTAGGGTCGGGAGGGGTCAATGGAAGAGTCCTAGCAACGCTATGACTCAAGACAAGAGGATGGGGAGAGGAGGGGCGCATGTTGAAGCAGCTTGTACAGGGTTTGTTGGCTCGGCCAGGGGCTTTGGGCTGGGCTAGGTTAGGTCCTTAGGGTCCTAATAAGGTGCAAAATGGGCTGGTTCAAGGTCCGGGACGGTTGGCTAGGTCCTAGCAACAGAAACATAGAGTCCATGTCAAATGGGTTTCCTCAGCCGCTTCTTGCACCTGCTGGTGTGGCTTCGGTTCGAGCTTAGGGTAGGTTCCTAAGGGTGATAAGGGTCCAGTAGGGTCCATTGAGGGTCTGGCTCGAGGTTGGCTCATGATGGTTTGAGCATGGCTCGAAGAAAATTCAAGATGGCTCAAGAGTAAGCTAGGATGGTTTCTCGGTGATAATATGCTACTGATGTAGACATACGATTTTGGAGCTTGGGGTCGAGTCCTTTGGTTCTAAGGGTCCAGGAGGGTTCCTGGAAGGACTGGGTAGGGTTCGGCTCATCGTGGTTTAGGTGTGGCTCGAGAAAAAACGAACATGGCTTGAGGGTTAAGGGAAGGGTTCGAATTAAAGGTTTAATGGTTTAAAAAGTTGAAACTTGGCTCACGGGAGTGAGTCATGGTTCACGAGGGACAAATAATTATTAAAAGTCTAAGTTTTTAATATGGAAATTTTATATTAAAGTTTGGTTTAATTCGGGATTAAAACGCATTAATACGTTATATTTAAAGATTAATTTAAAAGTTATCGATTTAAGCTAAATAAAAAAATGAAAAAATTAAGTTAAAGTTAAATAATTATTTGGGAGGGTCTAGGATCGTCAGAATTGAGAAAATTTAAAAAACATGAAATTTTACGTCTAGAGGTAAAAACGTTAATTTACACCCAAAAATTAGTAAACGTCGTGGCAGTATCCTGAATGTTGTTTTATATGCTAATATAATTATTTTAAATGTTTATGAATGTTTTTATGATTTAATATGCCAAAAAGTGTATTCTAAAATGTTTATGGATTTTTATATGTTTAAATGTTGATTTAAAATGTTTATGAAATTGTTATGATTTAATATGTCAAAATGTTATTTTAAATGTTATGATTTAATATGTTAAAATTTTGGTTTTAAATGTTTATAGGTTTTATGATTAAACGAAAACGTTAAAAGACATGTTTCATGTTTGATTTAAAAGAAAAATGTTATATGCATGTTTAATTTTTATTAAGTGATGAGAATACGAAACGTTGAAGAAAGTGAAGTAATTGTGATTAATACGATGATATGTTGAAGATATCGTGAGGGCGAAGGTCCCAGTGGGAGCCCGACGATCGTATTTCTATTGATACGAATACGATGATATCTTGGAGATATCGTGAGGGAAAAGGCCCTAGAGGGAGCCCGTTTACGGGAAAAAGCCCTAGAGGGAGTCCGACGATCGTATTTCCATTGACACGATATGATATGTTAATACGTAATGCCAAGGCTCAATGGACGGGTGAGAGTGTCGCTGATGTTCTCGCCGCCCAGTACTGTGGTTACATGTAGATGGATCCATCGATCGATACGTATAAGAATACGAAAGTCACAATTATCGATCTGAATTCAACGAAAGAAATATGAATATGGATATGGATATGGAAACAAATACAAATATGAATATGAATACGTTGATATGGATATGGATACGAATATGAATATAAATATGTTTATAGTGATATGAAAATATTTTGAAAATGTTTATGAAAAGTTTATGGAAATATTTTTGTTTTAAGTTTATGCATCATTATAAAAATGTTTTTGTTTAAAGTTTATGCATATTCATGAAAACGATATTTTAAGTACAAGTATTTTCATTGTTGTATGTGATCTGTATAGGTAGTTCTTATTATCAAAATTATGGTGTGTTGAGTCTTTAGACTCTCTAGGTGTGATTGATGCAGGTGATTATGATAATAATATTATTAGAGGTCTTGATGGTTTATTTTGCTGGACTGAAGGTGCACATAATCCGAGAACCAACGCTAGTTTTCCGCACTATTTTATGATTTTAAATTATGTTAAAGATATTTTTGACTGCGATTATGTTTGAGTAGTGTTTGAGAGGTTATAGTATGGACTATACTTTTCAAATAGTGTTTTTAGGTTTGTTAAAATGTTTGACGATTTTACAATTTGAACTATGACTTTGAGTTTCAAATGTTAGTTGGTTTTTTTATTTTGAAAATGGTACAAGATATTTTTAAAATATTAATATATATGTATATTTTGAATTATGGAGAATAAGGAGAAAAAAAATTTCTATTACGTTTTAAGAAAACGAGTAATGGACGTTTCACGCGCGCCCCTAAGATGCCCTAGCCGAACCCTAACACGTGCACCTTAAAATTTTCATTCAACCCTTCCCTAGCCCGTGTCCTGCCTTTAGCCATGACTCCTATGAATCTTAACATGCTGGAAAATCGTCCTTCCAAGTTACTCTACCATGGCAGCCCCCTTTTGCATCATTAAGAAGAGTTTTAGATTTCAAAAACACATGCTCTAATCATAGTTTGGCATAAAACCGAAAATAATTACAAAACCAACTTTCTTTTCATGTGCATTCATCAAACATATATTATGCTATGATAGATGAGAAAAAAAAGATAAATAAGGTGTGCTTTTGATTTTATTACGCACGAAAACGCTTTGGAAATTCGAGGGATGTCGACGGAGAGAACCTTGCTGAATTTCTTCTAAAGAAAACATGAATTCTTCCTTCCAAGATTTTCGTGTGTGCGTGTGTTTTGCTACGAAGAGTCCTAGTGTTTGGAGGGGGTGGGCGTGAGTTTATGAGGTAAGGGGGTCTTGTTAGATTTTTATTTTAATTAAAACTCATGTTGTAGACTTAGGCCCATTAACATGGTATACTGGGCTCATTAGGCCCATTATTTAATATTTAAAATATTTTATTTTGAAAATGTTGTGAAAATATTAGCTGAGTTCTCAAAAAGTTCATTTTTTCATTGAAAATCGAATATTGTTTAAAAATACGTCTCGGTGTATAAAATCACCTCAAAACACCTCATTTCCAAAATACTACACAACATATACCATATATTAAACAATTTAAAATAATTATTTAATAAAAATATTTTTCCTCATACGGTCCACGGTCTCCGTTCTTCAATCATGTCTCGAATAAACTTTAAAACATAGATTTTATGCATTATAACAGTAAATCTTATTTTTAAACATGTATTCATGTGTATCATAATTAATTCAAGCCATTAAAATCATTTAATTAGTCATTTTTCATTTTCCTTAAATTTTCATGCAATTGGATTACGTCATCGTATTCTGAACCTTACAACATCAGTAAATAGGTCCAAGGGGATTTGGATCTTGGTGTTGAATAGGTTGATCATTCGTAGCAATAACAAGGTTTTCTTCTTGAATCTCTTTTGTTTAGTTCTCTAACAATGGCTCATCCTCTAAGGACAAGCTTGGATCGCATATCTTCTTTGGCAACTGGACTGGTCTCAGTGACTGCTCCAGCAGATCTTCTCAAATCAATCTCACATTCACTAATAGAATCAAGATTAGCATTGTCTAATCTACTGCTCAAGTCAAGCACATCAATATTTTCACTAATTGGACATATAGAAGATTCATCAAATATAACATGCACATATTCTTCAACAGATAGATATTTGTTATCAAATACTCTATACGCTTTGTTAACGGATGAGTATCCAAGAAAAACACCAACATCAGTTTTATCATCAAAGAGAGTTAAGTGTGTTTGACAATTATTAAGGAAACAAATTTCAGCCTATAACCTTTATAAGAAATATCAGGTCTATTGTCATTACAAATCTCATATGGAGTCTTATTATACTTCTTATTTATTATAAATATGTTACGAATATATCAAGTTGTATTAACTGATTCTACCAAAAGACATTGAGAGATCCCAAAATCAGCTATCATTGTTGTATCTTCTTCCTTCTAGGTACGACTCTTTCGCTCAGAAACACCACTTTGCTGAGGTGAACTTGCATATGAGAATTCATGCTTGATTCCATTGTCATCTACATAGGATGAAGGTTTTTTTGTAAATAAGTGCCCATATAAATTCTTATCCTATCTATTACAATGGATTTCTCATTTGGAAAACGTTTTAAAATATTGACTAGTTGGATACTTATCTGGTCTTTGGATGGTAGAAAGATCATTTATGTAAACATAGAATAATCAATCACTATCACTAGAGTATATCTCATCATCCCTAAGGTCTTTATTGGTATAGGACAAAAAAATCGATGAGCATTAAATCCAGTAATTTGTTGGAAGAGTTACACCACTTTCTTGCCCAATTAGCATGCAGTACACACCTTATCCACTTGTAGAATTTCCATGATTTACTTAACATATTCAATAAAGTCATAGGTAGATAATTGCCGAAGTAGACGCAAGTGAAGTAATAGAGTATCATTTTACTTCGCATTATCGCCGAAGTCGTATCCAAGAAATTAGTGATGTCTTTGGCCGGTTCAATGAGGGAAAACTGGTCCGGAAAACGTCCTTTACGTCATCGATTTCGTAAAGTACAGAAGTAATAGCTTATATATAACTGCATAGTTTAGATATAATGACGAAGTAAATGTGTTGTATAACTTCACATGTTTTGTATTTTGGTGAAGTAATTGATATGAACGACTTCGGTGTTATGGAACTACGATGAAGTAAATATATTATATAATTTGTTGAAGTATTTGATTTTTTTTACTTCACAATTACATTTAATGACGAAGTAGTAGATTTCAAGACTTCAATTTTTTGTATTGTAGTGGAGTAATTAATAGAGAACGACTTCATAATTATTGACTTGTGGTGAAGTAAATTTTTTAACTTCGAAACAATTTTAATATGACGAGTTATTTTGTAGTTATTACTTCATCAATTAATTTAGGGTTGAAGTAAATAATCATATTTTATTGCAACACAATTTTAATTTGACGAATTAATTCTTGATCACTACCACACTAATATAATAAAGTAGTAAATTAAAAACATAATTTTCACTTTATCAAAATAATTTAATTAATATACAATAATACCACTATATACACACATGCACAAATATATAACTTAAAATACATTCATTTGATTCATAAATTATCCATATATAAATAATAAAATACACGAATCCACAAGTATATATACCAATCCACAACTATATATCCACAAATCCATAAGTATAACCCAAAAATGTATCCACAAGTATGTATAACCCAAAAATATATCATCAAGTATATCCAAAAAACAAAAAGTGTATATCCACAAGTATGTCCTAAAATGCATAATGATGCACATGATCCATTTAAGCACCTACAAAAGAGTAGATGAATTCGCTCACTACGCCAAAAACGCTAAACGATGACGGATTTTATACGTTGTCATAGATGTTTTAAAACTGTTGTCACTTAGGGTATTGTTGAAAGTGTGTTCAATGGCAACAGAAAAAATCCGTTGTGGTAGCTATTATTTGCGACGATTTGTCAAAAATCATCACCAACTAGCGACAAATTTAATTAGTGACGATTTTTCATGTTGTCCGTCGCTAAGTTTTTCAATAAAATTAAGACAAAATCTAAAAAAGAAACACTTACAATCTGACTATGCTAACAATATTCATGATCTTAACTAACACTTAAAAATTTACCAAAAATCAAAGCGAAAAAATGTACCATAAATCGAAACTAAAATATTCTAAGAGAGAAAAATTTTAATTGTTATGAATTGGTGTTGAGGAAAATGGACCGAAAACGCAGATATTTATATACAGTTTGCGACGGTTTAATGCGATGGTTTTTGGTGAAACCGTCGCTATTAGCGATGGTAATTTGATAAAACGTCACTATAAGCGACGGTTAAAAAAACATCGTCGCTATTATCGACCTTTATTAATCCGTCGCAATGAGCTACGGTTAAGCAAAAAAGATCGCTATTAGCGACGACTGTTTATTAAATCGTCGTTCGACGGTTGTTTATTAAACCGTCGTTAATTTAAAAATTGCAAAGGTTTAAAAAAAAAACACTCAAAGACAACGGTCCCCCAAAAAAACGCTATACGACAATGGTTTTCACTAAAACCGTTGTTAAAAAGTATAAAACAACGGTTTTAGTGAATAACCGTTTTTGTAAGTGCGTTGTTGAAGGGGTTTTTTCTTGTGGTGGCTCCATTCGCTTTTGACTTCATCATATTGAGATTGGTTGTAATATTGGTTCTTAATTGATCCTGCAAACTAAAATGTAAAAAATACATGATGCATTATATTAGTAAGATCATTCATCCAAAAAAATGACAATATCCACAAATGAGAATGCATTATTCGGAGCCAATTTCAGGTTATATTTCAGCTTAATTTTTAGAAGATTCGACACTTCAAACTATACAGTAATTCTAGATTCTGAGATCAAGACACCTGAAATTTATATATTAATTATAGCTTCTAAAGAAAAATCTTTGTAAAGTTTATAATAAGAAACTGATATCAACAAAAAAACAATTGGGCATATATCATACACACTATCTCACAAATAAAGACCAAATCATATACATATAAACAACAAAACTAAGTATATCGTAAACAACATAATAAAGGGCAAAATAATATATCAATTATCATAAAATGCATATTACCATATACATATATATCGCAACGGAAACACATTATCCCAACCATTAATTCTAATAGCAAAAATTCCATAATTAATAATTATATAGATTTCATGTGTGCATATCCCAATGGCAGCATTTTATCTCGATAATAAATCAGAGCATATCATAAAGAAGAAACTTATCATCTTATCCAACTGTTGATTTTCAGATTCAACTGACTCTTTCATGCACCTCATTACACAATATCCATATTCAACATAACCACTTTGTTTTAGATTACCCTATATATAATGAAATTGAAAACTTAATACAACAATTACAATCCAAATAATAAGAACTATACATTCATGTCTTCATACATAGGCACAATTCATAACGTCAATTGTTTAAAACACAGTCTTTGAGAAATATCTTTCGTGGCAATGTACATTTTGACTCTACATTTTAAAATGTAAAAAAATATCTTCTTTTTTTCATATTTATAAGTGAATGCATTCAAAATCAACATAATCTACTTCTTACTTGATCACTATAGTTTTTCATGCATCGTCTCGGTTTTTGTTAGCCGTAGAATCAAATAAATCTATCATATTTTTATCTTAATTGATGATAGTCAAGATCCAACGGTACTTGCAAAAATAAAAATATAGCATTGACTAGTATGTAATAGAAATCAATAAATAACTAAACTCTTACCCAGTGTTGTATGGGATAAGGCAGATGTTGTCTCAACTTCCAAACATGATACTAATTTCACTAAATAACTTAACTCTCATTTCACAGTGACGACCATATTCACAAACAAATACTAATTTTCACAAACTTGATACAATTGGCCACTAGGAGTTGGAGTATCCAACAGATTAATTGTTTAATTTTTAGATGCTGTTTCTAGACAGATTTCTCATTTCATTAGATGGTTGTACTTGTATCCAGAATAAGAGAAACAAAGAGAATTCGTAGATAATAAGCGATTAAGGAGATCCAACGAGAAAAGTTCACATCAGACAAGATCCGAATAGTTATAATAAGGTGACAAGGAAACAACAAAACAAGAAAATGAACAAAAAGAGAAGATGGTTGTACTTGTATCCGGAAGCTCTCGTGCACAAGTACTATACATGATTCATTCCCGATGATGGATCTAAGTCAACTCCTCTCTGCATCCAACATCAAGTGTCGATGAAATTGATCCTGAACATGCATGGAATGATCCAAAGCGATTATTCCATCATTATTATGAAATGAATAAATTTTAGTATGAATCCAGCTAAAAACAAAAAATTCATCGAGAAAATTGGAATAACAATTCTTTGATATGCTTATTGATATGAGAAGAGCTACCTTAGTAAAACCGGGAATTGCAATCATAGCACAGCGAAAATGTTGAAATCAACATGTTTAAGGAATGCTTAAAACAAGTGGAACAAAATTGTTGATTCCATTTAGAAATGTTTTTGAAATACACACAAAACGAGCACAAGAAAACAGGTATAAGCACTCAAATTTACCAATAAAACATTGTCGAAAAACTTGTTCAATGCCTGCCAAAAAAGACATATATCGGTAAGGACTCAAGTGCTATAATCCCAGGAAAAAGTTAGCAGGTTTAGTCAAATAACATTTTGGAAAACAACTAACAGTCATACTTTGTCAAAACCTGCAATTGCAGGACCATGCTTGCGTGGTATTGAAGTTTCTACAAGAGAACGAGTTGTTGTCACGCTGTTAATATTAACCCATTTAAAAATGAGAGTGTGATTAGAAGACAATAATCTGCAACAAACTCAAATTTTCGTAGTTTTGGCTTAAGCAACCGGTTTTAAACAGTTCCATCCAATGAAATTATATAATAATGTAGTGCCAAATTCAGTACACGTAAAACAATGTATTTATTTAATTGATAAATCAGTTATTTAAATTTAAAGTGAGTATTAACCGTGCGTGATTTATTTAAATGCATTATTTTAAATTATTTATGTTTGGTGATGCACGATAAAATGTTTTTCGAGTTTCATGTTCCAGGCGATTATTCGATGCGGGACCGAGGAATAGAGACCGGTGACGATTTTGACAATTTTAAAATGTGGTATTTTATTTTAAGTTGAGTATAAGGCATTTCAAATAAATTATTATGTTTTATCATTTTTCAAGTCTAATTGAGTTAAGTTGGCTCCTCCTCCATGTTAGACATTGATAGGGGTGTGAGTTTTCGATTAAACCAAACCTACTTCCTAAAATTGAAATAAGCAACTTTTTTTCGAAAAATCAAACCAGGCTGAAAATTTCAGTTATTTCCATCTGTCACAAAATCAATTGAACTTTTTTCATTTTTTTTTAAATCAAATTTTAATTCAAAAATGTAATATAAAAATTAAATTAAATATATTTTAATTCTATTTAAAAATATATCTTTATTTCAAATACTATTGTCTAATTCTATTTAAAAATATATCTTTATTTCAAATACTATTGTCTAATAAAATTTAATTAGAAATTTGTAATATTTATATATCTTTATAAACTTTATTATAAAATTTAATAATATTAATTTTTTTTATAAATGTTCGGTTTTTCGGTTCACCAAAGTTTTATATTAATAATCGAAACTGAAATTAAATATCCGATATTATCAAAAACTAAAAATAATTTCTGAATAAATAAAATAAAATTTTCAAATTAATTTAGTTCGATCGGTTTTTTTGGTTGAAATTGATATCTTACTCACTCAATAATGTAACAGATGTATTTTTCTTACTTTTCGATGTCTACTCTTTTGGTTTAAAAATAAATTTATATCTTTTTTCTTAATTTTCTTACTTATCTAACTAGAAAAATTAAATTATCCCTAAAATTTCATCAAAGAATTTTTTCAAATTTCTTAATTATTGAAAATTATGTAATCCTAACTAAAAAATCACAATATTAATTCACAATGTCAATAAACATAAACTCACAAATTCATATATATCGTAAGTCAATACTATCGCAACCCAGATGATAACAACTAAATATTCGACATAATTTTAGAGTTGCCAAATTTTACTCACGATCACATGAGTTCAGAATATATGAAACGTACTAATTGACGAGAATGAAATGTGATTTGTGGTGTTCTTTTTTTAATTTTTTAACATGAGGCTGAAAAAACTAAAACTAGAATTATTTTTTTAAAAAAAAATAGGTGGCTAGGGTGAGGTTTAACGGCCCGGAAATTCGTGTTTGAAAATTTGCGGAAAATTAAAAATTTTCCTTTTAAATAATAAAAATGCCTCATTCGTAACTAAACCGATAAACAAAGTTTGATACTCAAAAATGGCAGCGGAAGGAAATATTTGTTTGCTAAAATAACAATTTAAGAATATCCAACAACTTATAAAAATGTTTGCATAAAGCGGTAAGTGCTGTAAATGAGGTCCTCGGGTGCCACTACTGCCGACCCAAGCTGGCTCACTGGTCCCCGCCCTCGGCCCCATGCTCATCAGTACCTGCAACAATCAAGTCTAGTGAGCCTAAAGACTGAGCATGCATATATCGTAGATAACGAGTAAATACTATAATAAAACTTGTGTGGGATATAACATCGTGTCATGGGGCATACTGAAAATAACTTGAACTGAGCAATTATAATACGTGCATAACTGAACTGAAAAATCATAGTAAAAATGTTTGCTCCTTGGAGCCCTGTACTGAAATAAAATGTAAAAAATTTCTGTTGAGATTATGGTCTACACAAGTGGCCCCTGCACTGAACTGAACTGTCCGATCACTGGCGACCGGGTGGTACCAAACTGAACTGACCGTTAACTGTCTACCGGGGGTACCAAACTGAACTGACCGGTAACTGGCAACCGGATAAAATAATCTCCCATGATAGTGAATTGACCACAAGCAATATCGCATAAATCTCAAAAATAAGTATTTTCTATTTTTATGCACATAATATAATTAAATGGCAAAAAGAAATACCCTGTAATAATTTTTTTTCTGATAGGGTTGGATCGCTCCCCGGCTCGCTGCGACTTAAATCTAACATGAAAAATATGCAAATGATTTACTTGACCAAACTTTGCAATTAAATCCGAAAATTGAGACAATTGCGCCTAACGGCTTCGTATTTAATCATGACTCCGAGCCAACCCGAACCAACACTGAACCATCCTATAGTCATGATTAAAATACGCCTAAAGTGATGATATAATGCTCCTAAAATTACAGTACACGAAATTTAGTGAATGGAGGCCAAAAACATGAAACGCTCTTTCGAGAGTCATTTTGGCATATTGCACCGTAAATTCTTGTACGACCTCTAAAATGATCCGAATTACGAACGGCCAAAAACATGACCTTCCTAACTCCATGAGGCACTGTCCAGTCCAAGGCCATAGGCTAAAGGCCAACCAAGTACCCGGAACACGCCTCTGAACCGCAGCACGCTTGCTGTCAAAATTACAGCAGCTGTGCCTTCGCTTTTCTTGTGTCGTTTTCGAGACTACCGACCATTGTGGCTTGAACAACCGACCAGAGGCCCTTACCAACATTCTAGGGAATGGTTTGAACCATGGCTATGGGCCCTAGGCCAGCCAAAATTCGAACCACCCCACAATTACAGCCACACTCCCAGCTGAGAGCACAAGCTGTACACACATGGGATAGTGCTGTCGTTTACTGTCATGGATCATCCTCGTGGTCATTTGGTTGGCCATGGCATGATCTAGACATCCAGGGTATGGTATGAACCATGGCTATGGGCCAGAGGCCAACCCAGATTCACACCACACCCCCAAACTCGAAAGTTACACAAGCAGAATTTCGAAAGGGGAAAGGGGCTGTCATGAGTTTTGATTTAAAACTGATTCCGCCATGGACCAAGCCCCAAAAAGGCGACTTGGTCATGTCTTAGACATGATAGGGAAGTGTTCCAACCATGGATATAGGCCCAGCCAAGATCAGAAACTCCCTCCCTTGACAGCAAATATACAAATCGAGACTCAAAGGGATACATGTGGGGTGTTGCTGTCACATGCGCGTTTCCAGCGTGTATGGGACTGAACGAATGGACCACCATGGTCTTGACACACCCTAGTACGTGTCTATACGCAGCCCCGAGCCCTTGGAGTCGAGCCAACCACCTGTACTCAAAGAAACAAGCGAACTTGAAGAATGAAATGGAGGAACAAAAATCTGTGCAGAATTTTTTCCAATGAACTTGCTGTCCCATTCGGTTTTTGCTTTAAAATTCGTGAGCATGATGTAAAAAAATTGTTACTATGGCTTGATTGAAGATCAAGGAGAATATACACATGCCTGGATATTTTGTTTTGAAGAAAACAAAAGGAATACACGACGCGACGCGGAGGAGACGGAGCGCTTTTCTACCTTGCTTGCTAAACGATTTCTCTCTTATTTTTCTACTGCTCTCACATGATTTTTCCCCTGGTTTAGATTCTGGAAATCTCGAAATGAAGGAGGGGAGAATGGTTGGGAGAGGTGAAGGAAAGATTGCGAGATAAAGGAATGAAATATTCTTGCTATCTTTCTAGTTGTGAGATATGGGAAATATGGGTGGAAATAAAAGATTTTTGAGGGATGATAGGGGTGTATTAGATCGAAAATTGAGTCTAGGTGCAAAGGAAAAATTGTTTAATTAGGGATTGATAGTGATTTAAAAGTTGAGAGAATATATCTATCTAGAAAAGTTTAAGGTGGAATAATTAAAGAATGAGTTGAAAAATCACAATTAAATCTTTTAAAATGGGGAGAGGGCCGATTTTCTTATCAATCAAATGAGATGGAATATTGCTTAAATATTAATTAAGTGAGGATTTAAATTGAGGGAATTATTTACCATGAATGGATAGGGAAAGCTATTAATTAAATGAGTCGCCAACAAATTTTTAAATTAAATTAAAGGGGCCAAAAATTCATATAAAATGGAGGGAAAATATCTCTTAAATATTGCATTTTTAATCTTTAGTGTTTTATCTTCCCATTAAATATTTTAGAGAATTAAGGATTTAATTATTGAGATTTATTTACTACTTATCTCCACTTATTTAAATAATTCCTTAAACCTTTTTTACAATAAATTTACTTATTATTTATCTTAAATAAATTTTAGAAAATGTTTTCGTACTAATAAATTTTATCTCTTTACTCCAACTCCGGTCCGGCCTCACTGAATTAACTGAAAAGAATAAAATATAAACTACTGAATAAAATAATTAACTTCAAAGAAAGCATTTAAATACTCACGCAATGAAGTCAATTTAATTTAAAATACTAGAATTATGCATGGCTTATACGCAGTCTAATTACGGGTTCTACAACTCTCCCCCCCTTAAAAGAAATTTCGTCCTCGAAATTTGAACTCACCGAATAACTCGGGGTACCAACTCCTCATTTCTGGCTCAGACTCCCATGTAGCTTCCTCCTCTGAATGGTTGAGCCATTTGACTTTGACTCGCTTAACCAACTTGTTCCGAAGCTTCTTCTCATGTCTGTCTAGGATCTGCACTGGTCTCTCCTCATAAGACAGGTTCGGGGTAAGCTGCAATGGCTCAAAATTCAAGACATGCGAAGGATTTGCCATATACTTCCTCAACATGGAGACGTGGAACACATTGTGTATTTCGGCCAGATTCGGCGGAAGAGCAACACGATAAGCTAGCGTCCCAACTCTGTCAAGGATCTCGAATGGTCCAATGAATCTCTGACCGAGCTTTCCTTTCTTCCCAAATCGCATGACACCTTTCATAGGTGCTACCTTCACAAAAACATGGTCGCCCACTGCAAACTCTAAATCTCTCCTCCGCTGATCCGCATAACTCTTCTGCCGACTCTGAGCAGTCCTCATCTTATCACGGATCTTGACTACTACATCGGTAGCCTGCTGAATAATCTCTGGACCCAACTCTGCTCTCTCTCCTACTTCATCCCAATGAACAGGAGATCTACACTTACGGCCATACAATGCTTCATACGGAGCCATACCTATAGACGACTGGAAACTGTTGTTATAGGTGAACTCTACCAATGGCAAGTTCGACTCCCAACTCCCAGAGAAATCAATGACGCAAGCACGGAGAAGATCCTCCAAAATCTGAATGACTCGCTCTGACTGTCCATCTGTCTGCGGATGGAAAGCTGTGCTAAACAGCAGCTTCGTACCCACTACCGAATGCAAACTCTTCCAGAATGCGGAAGTGAATCTAGGGTCTCTGTCAGATACGATAGAAACTGGAATACCATGAAGTCGGACTATCTCCCGGATGTACAACTCCGCATACTGAATCATGGTGAAAGTCGTCTTAATAGGCAAGAAGTGCGCTAATTTGGTAAGACGGTCTACAATCACCCAGATAGCATTTGATCCTCTAACTGACTTTGGCAAACCGGTCACAAAGTCCATGGTGGCATTCTCCCACTTCCACTCGGGAATAGGAAGTGGCTTGAGCAAACCTGCTGGTCTCTGGTGCTCGGCCTTCACTAACTGGCAAGTCAGACACTCGGATACAAATCGTCTGATGTCTTTCTTCATACCAGGCCACCAATACAATAGCTGCAGATCTTTGTACATCTTCGTACTCCCAGGGTGAATAGAGTACGGGGACATGTGGGCCTCTGATAGAACATCTGCTCGAATAGAACCACTGTTAGGAACCCACATCCTGTCTCGGTATCTCACAATACCGTCGGTGACTGTATACAAGACACTGCCCTTGGCTTCATCTCTCTTCTTCCACTGTGCCAATTGCTCGTCTGCTGACTGACCACTGCGAATACGGTCAAGAAGAGAGGACTGGATAGTCAAGGTAGATAGACGGGGAACTCTACCTTGAGGATATGACTCTAGATCAAACCTCTGCATCTCAATATGAAGAGGTCTCGAAACTGTCAAATGAGCCATCATTGCGACTTTTCTGCTCAATGCATCCGCCACTACATTAGCTTTACCCGGGTGGTAGCTAATGTCACAGTCATAATCCTTCACAAGCTCCAACCAACGCCTCTGACGCATATTCATCTCCTTCTGCGTAAAGAAATACTTGAGGCTCTTGTGGTCGGTAAAGATCTGCCACTTCTCTCCATACAAATAATGCCTCCAGATCTTCAGGGCGAATACTACGGCTTCCAACTCTAGATCATGGGTAGGGCAATTCTTCTCATGAGTTTTCAGCTGACGAGACGCATACGCTATCACCTTCCCATGTTGCATCAAAACTGCACCTAAACCGAGCTTCGAAGCATCGGTATATAACACAAACTCACCGGGCCCTGACGGCATGGCCAATACTGGTGCTGAGATAAGAGCTTGCTTCAAAGTATCGAAGCTCTTCTGACACTCCTCGCTCCACACATACTTCACATTCTTCTTTGTCAGTGCTGTGAGTGGAACGGCAATAGAAGAGAATCCCTTAATAAACTTCCGATAATATCCTGCTAGCCCAAGAAAACTGCGGATCTCAGATGCATTCTGCGGCACAACCCAATCTCTGACTGCAGCGACTTTTGCTGGGTCTACCTCAATGCCACTGCTAGAAACAATGTGTCCTAAGAACGCCACCTTCTCTAACCATAATTCGCACTTACTGAACTTTGCGAATAACTTGTGCTTCTGCAAGGTCTGCAGCACTGTGGTCAGATGTCTGCTGTGATCCTCCTGATTCTTGGAGTAGATGAGAATGTCGTCTATGAATACTATCACAAACTGGTCGAGGTACGGCTGAAATAAGCGATTTATGAGATCCATGAAGATCGCTGACGCATTCGTCAGACCGAACGGCATCACAAAGAACTCGTAGTGACCATAAAGAGTCCTGAAAGCAGTCTTGGAAACATCAGCATCTCTCACCCTCAACTGGTGATAACCTGAACGCAGATCAATCTTGGAGAAAATTCGAAGCTCCCTGCAACTGGTCAAACAGATCCTCAATCCTCGGAAGTGGGTATTTGTTCTTCACTGTAACCCTGTTCAACTCCCGGTAGTCATTACAAAGCCTCATAGAGTCATCCTTCTTCTTAACAAACAAGACTGGCGCGCCCCAAGGTGAAAAACTCGGGCGAATGAACTCCTTGTCGAGTAGTTCCTGAATCTGCTTCTTAAGCTCTGCCATCTCTGTCGGTGCTAATCGGTACGGCGCTTTGGAGATCGGATCCGTACCTGGCATAAGCTCAATAGAAAACTCCACCTCTCTCTCGGGTGGCATACCAGAGACGTCTTCGGGAAAAACATCTAAGAAATCTCTGACAATCGGAACATTTGAGGCTGACTGGTTGGGTTCCTCGGGGACCGATACAAAGGTTGCTAGAAACGCCCGACACCTTCTATGCATGAGCTTCCTAGCCTGAACATATGGAATAATGCGCGGTAAAGGAAAGTACCTGTCCAGCTCAAATAAGAACTGCTCCATTCCAGGCGGTCGGACTAGAATTGATCTCCGCTGGAAGTCTATCAACACTCTGTTCCTCAATAGCCATTCCATCCCCAGGATGATGTCAAATTCTGGCATCGGTAGCACGATCAGATCTGCATAAACTAGATTACTGTGCAGCTCAAGATCTATATCTCGGATAACATTGGTAACTGCCATCTCCTCGCCTGACGGTAACACTACTGAAAAGGCTATGTCTAACCCAATGGTCTTGATCTTGAGAAAGTTCGCAAAGACCTCCGAAATAAACGAGTGAGTAGCCCCTGAATCTATCAAGGCCTTGGTAGCGGAACCAGATATAAAAATTCTCCCTGAAAGAATCGGAACTCTAAGTTGAATCCAATAGTTACAAGGACTAAACTTATAGACATGCAAAGGTCAAAGTTCTTCTAACTTAAATCCCCAAAATAATTCTGAGTAGAGCATGCAATCCTATAACAGTTCTAAGTTCAAAAATCTTAATTCCGGTTCCTAAAACGCTGAAATTCGAATAATAACTTAAAGCTTAAAGGTACCTGTCATCAACATAGTCTCCGGGTTCGTTTCCGTGGCATGGAGAGCAAAAACTCTGCCTTGGGTAGGCAGATTCCTCTGAGGACACTGCAGCAACATGTGGTCTGGACTGTCACACTTAAAACACTTCCCTGAGCCAGACATGCATGCTCCAGGATGGCGGCGTGAGCACCTGGGACAGACTGGGTGCTCAAAAGTCCTCGGGGCTGGGCGTCCCCGTTGCTGCTGCTGCTGCTGGCCTCTGTTTCTAGGCGGCCCGTGAAATGGCCTCTTGTTTTGCTGCTGATGCTGATGAGGAGGAGGACGGTGTGGTACCTGGACTGGGCGCTTGCCCTGGCCATACCTCTCGATATCCCGCAGATCCTGTTCTGCGGCTAGAGCTTTGGAGACTGGGACCTCATAAGTAGTAGGGTCAGACACCCTAATATCACGGCGTAAGATCGGCCGTAGACCCACCAGGAAATGCATCATCTTGGCTTTAGCATCGTTCGCGATCAGGGGCACAAAATGACAGCCCCTCTCGAACTTACGGATGAACTCCGTAACCGTCATATCACCCTGTCTCAAGCTCATGAACTCGGTGGTCAACCTAGTGCGCACTTCCTCGGCAAAATATTTGGAGTAGAAGACCTCCGTGAAACGTGTCCATGTCAGCGTAGCCAAGTTCAAGGCTACTGACGCTCCTTCCCACCATAAGCGGGCATCTCCACTGAATAAGTAGGTGGCACATCGGACTCTGTCTGCATCTCCAAGTTCCATGAACTCGAAGATAACCTCGAGGGATTTGATCCATCCCTCGGCAATCATGGGGTCAGATGTCCCAGAAAACTCCTTCGGACGCATCTTCATAAACCTCTCATAGACAGCCTCGGGCCCTGTCGGCCTGGCTACGGCTGCGGCAACGACATTGTTCCCCACAAACTGTGCGAAGAACCTGTTCATCCCAGCCAGCATCTGGGCATTCATATCAGGCGGAGGGGGTGGAGGTAAGTCTTCCTCCCGCCTACGATCCTCACCGTCTTCATGACGGCGCTCCTCGCCACCTCTCGGGCGTCCAACTTGGTGTCTAGGGGGCATAATGTTCCATACATAACCCATACGTAACTAACATGCATAATTCCATAATTTATTTAAATTCAAATACTGAACAACGAAAATCTGGATGTAATACATATTTCATGAAGACATGCTGTTGAATACTCCATGCTTTAAATAAAATGCTGAAATGTAAAAACTTACAGACCGAAGACGTGACTTCGTGAGCTTTCGTGGTCAGTAGTAGTGTAACCCTTTACAAGAACATAGGCTCTGATACCAACTTTAACGGCCCGGAAATTCGTGTTTGAAAATTTGCGGAAAATTAAAAATTTTCTTTTTAAATAATAAAAATGCCTCATTCGTAACTAAACCGATAAACAAAGTTTGATATTCAAAAATGGCAGGGGAAGGAAATATTTGTTTGCAAAATAACAATTTAAGAATATCCAACAACTATTAAAAATGTTTGCATAAAGCGGTAAGTGCTGTAAATGTGGTCCTCGGGTGCCACTACTGCCGACTCAAGCTGGCTCACTGGTCCCCGCCCTCGGCCCCATGCTCATCAGTACCTGCAACAATCAAGTCTAGTGAGCCTAAAGACTCAGCATACATATATCGTAGATAACGAGTAAATACTATATTAAAACTTGCGTGGGATATAACATCGTGTCATGGGGCATACTGAAAATAACTTGAATTGAGCAATTATAATACGTGCATAACTGAACTGAAAAATCATAGTAAAAATGTTTGCTCCTTGGAGCCCTGTACTGAAATAAAATGTAAAAAATTTCTGTTGAGATTATGGTCTACGCAAGTGGCCCTGCACTGAACTGAACTGTCCGATCACTGGCAACCGGGTGGTACCAAACTGAACTGACCGGTAACTGGCTACCGGGGGTACCAAACTAAACTGACCGGTAACTGGAAACCGGATAAAATAATGCTCCCATGATAGTGAATTGACCACAAGAAATATCGCATAAATCTCAAAAATAAGTATTTTCTATTTTTATGCACATAATATAATTAAATGGCAAAAATTAATATTCTGTAATAATTTTTTTTCTGATAGGGTTGGATTGCTCCCCGGCTCGCTGCGACTTAAATCTAACATGAAAAATATGCAAATGATTTACTTGACCAAACATTGCAATTAAATCCGAAAACTGAGACAATTGCGCCTAACGACTTCGTATTTAATCATGACTCCGAACCAACCCGAACCAACACTGAACCATCCTATAGTCATGTTTAAAATACGCCTAAAATGATGAAATAATGCTCCTAAAATTACAGTACACGAAATTTAGTGAATTGATGCCAAAAACATGAAACGCTCTTTCGAGAGTCATTTTGGCACATTGCACCGTAAATTCTTGTACGACCTCTAAAATGATCCGAATTATGAACGGCCAAAAACATGACCTTCCTAACTCCATGAGGCACTGTCCAGTCAAGGCCATAGGCTAAAGGCCAACCAAGTACCCGAAACACGCCTCTGAACCGCACCACGCTTGCTGTCAAAATTACAGCAGCTGTGCCTTCGCTTTTCTTGTGTCGTTTTCGAGACTACCGACCATTGTGGCTTGAACAACCGACCAGAGGCCCTTACCAACATTCTAGGGAATGGTTTGAACCATGGCTATGGGCCCTAGGCCAGCCAAAATTCGAACCACCCCACAATTACAGCCACACTCCCAGCTGAGAGCACAAGCTGTACACACATGGGATAGTGCGGTCGTTTACTGTCATGGATCATCCTCGTGGTCATTTGGTTGGCCATGGCATGATCTAGACATCCAGGGGTATGGCATGAACCGTGGCTATGGGCCAGAGGCTAACCCAGATTCACACCACACCCCCAAACTCAAAAGTTACACAAGCAGAATTTCGAAAGGGGAAAGGGGCTGTTCATGAGTTTTGATTTAAAACTGATTCCGCCATGGACCAAGCCCCAAAAAGGCGACTTGGTCACGTCTTAGACATGATAGGGAAGTGTTCCAATGATGGCTATAGGCCCCTAGGACAGCCAAGATCAGAAACTCCCTCCCTTGACAGCAAACATAAAAATCGAGACTCAAAGGGATACATGTGGGGTGTTGCTGTCACATGCGCGTTTCCAGCGTGTATGGGACTGAACTAATGGACCACCATGGTCTTGACACACCCTAGTACGTGTCTATACGCAGCCCCGAGCCCTTGGAGTCGAGCCAACCACCTGTACTCAAAGAAACAAGCGAACGTGAAGAATGAAATGGAGGAACAAAAATCTGTGCAGAATTTTTTCCAATGAACTTGCTGTCCCATTCGGTTTTTGCTTTAAAATTCGTGAGCATGATGTAAAAAAATTGTTACTATGGCTTGATTGAAGATCAAGGAGAATATACACATGCCTGGATATTTTGTTTTGAAGAAAACAAAAGGAATACACGACGCGGCGCGGAGGAGACGGAGCGCTTTTCTACCTTGCTTGCTAAACGATTTCTCTCTTATTTTTCTACTGCTCTCACACGATTTTCCCCCTGGTTTAGATTCTTGAAATCTCGAAATGAAGGAGGGGAGAATGGTTGGGAGAGGTGAAGGAAAGATTGCGAGATAAAGGAATGAAATATTCTTGCTATCTTTCTAGTTGTGAGATATGGGAAATATGGGTGAAAATAAAAGATTTTTGAGGGATGATAGGGGTGTATTAGATCGAAAATTGAGTCTAGGTGCAAAGGAAAAATTGTTTAATTAGGGATTGATAGTGATTTAAAAGTTGAGAGAATATATCTATCTAGAAAAGTTTAAGGTGGAATAATTAAAGAATGAGTTGAAAAATCACAATTAAATCTTTTAAAATGGGGAGAGGGCCGATTTTCTTATCAATCAAATGAGATGGAATATTGCTTAAATATTAATTAAGTGAGGATTTAAATTGAGGGAATTATTTACCATGAATGGATAGGGAAATCTATTAATTAAATGGGTTGCCAACAAATTTTTAAATTAAATTAAAGGGGCCGAAAATTTCATATAAAATGGAGGGAAAATATCTCTTAAATATTGCATTTTTAATCTTTAGTGTTTTATCTTCCCATTAAATATTTTAGAGAATTAAGGATTTAATTTTTGAGCTTTATTTACTACTTATCTCCACTTATTAAATAATTCCTTAAACCTTCTTTTACAATAAATTTACTTTTTATTTATCTTAAATAAATTTTAGAAAATGTTTTCTTACTAATAAATTTTATCTCTTTACTCCAACTCCGGTCCGGCCTCACTGAATTAACTGAAAATAATAAAATCTAAACTACTGAATAAAATAATTAACTTAAAAGAAAGCATTTAAATACTCATGCAATGAAGTCAATTTAATTTAAAATACTAGAATTATGCATGGCTTATACGCAGTCTAATTACGGGTTCTACATGAGGTCCGCCCCTGGCCACAACCAATTCTTAATACCATTTAAAGCAACAAATCATGTAGGACCAGGAAGTTCATCATTCCAACTAACTTTATATGGATTTTTTTTCTTAGTTCACTTGGCATAATATCACTATTAGCATATTTACCAGTGCAAGCGTGCTTATGAAACTAAATTCAACACTCATTATAACATAATTGGCTAATACTAATTAAGTTATAACATATATTTTGAACCAGAAGTACATATCTAATAATATTTTCCCATGGATAATCCTACTCTTATCACAGTCTGACTCTTAGAGTCATCCCCAAAAGTGATCTTTGGACATTTGCATTCAATAACTTTCGATTGCAGTTTGACATCGCTTGGCATGTGTCTAAAGCAACCATTATCTAGATACAATGTTGAATCTCTAACTAGTTTCTTCTTCTATACATGCAGTCATTGAAGTAGCTATTTGTTACCCAATTCTAATTGACTCCTGATCGAATTAAACCTTTCAGGACCCACACTAAATTAGCCTAATGGTCCTATGAGTGTTTGTATCCAAAAGAGTGTGGGCTGTGCAGAATCATGTGCAGTGTTGTGCTCTTTTCTTTGCCTCACCAAATGTTGTTTAGTCCTTTCATCTTTATCATTCATTCTATATCTCTTTGGAATTGTCTTATAGTTATAGTACTGGTTAGGTTTACCTTGGAGTGCGCTTCTTACTAGACCAGTTAGAATTGGCATGATAACTTTGACTAGCTCGGATTTTCCTTTTCCTGAGCCAGATCTTTGTAGACTTAGATCTCTAAGTTTAAACATAGCCAAGTCATCTATGGTTGGCCTTATTCTAAAAAAAATTAGTCCAGTTGGTTTCGAATTCATGCTTATCATGTGCATATATTGTGATGGACCAAACAAAGTTTATCATTTTAGATTTGTCTGTCCAGAGACAATTGAGTACTTGCCTCAGAAGAATCACATTCATTATTGCCAAAAACTAAGTCAGTTCTGTCTCCAACTGGTTTTTATAACTCATGCATTTTCTTAACATAAGAAAAATAGTTATTCCAATTATCGACCAAAATTTCACCTTTGATTCTGATTCATCATAAATTTAAATTAACTTCACAAATCATCATTATCAGTGACCAGCCGATCGAGTTTAACCATAAGACTGTCAAGTTCTTCATTTCGCTATATGCAGCTAGAGTTGATTGACTTGCTAATAGGCTTTTCTTTTCTACCTTTACTTCTTCAAATGACTGGAATATAAATAAGTACTTATCTACCATGACATGCAGTACAATGATAAGATCCTAACGTGTAACGTGTAAATTTATCTGAGATAAATTCAAATACCACATCATCTGCAAAATCCAGTTCAACATCATCCATCAGGCACTGGACTGGTTCTTCCTCACTCTTGTTGGATGAGGTCTCTGAGATTGATGGCTCTGAATCTGACCACTTTCTTTTGATTTATTCATCAATAAGAACTTTCTGGTAATTCTTCTACTTGAACGACCTCTTGTCATCCTTAGATCTCTTCTTCTTTTTTCGAAGAATTTCTTCTCATAACTTGTGAGTCTGGTACAATCTGTAATAAAAAGATCATTCTTTACATAATTAAACAAGATTGACTGCTACAAGCTTGATTTTTTTAGAATGAGAATTAAACTTAAATTGATTTTTCCTCTCATAAACTTGCGAAAATTCATAGCAAATAAAGACGTAACATCATTTTTTATCTAATCAACAAACTTCTTGATGGATGATTCCTTATTAGTAGTTGATGCAACAATAGTAGAAACCAGTCCTCGGTTGAGGGGTAAGATGATCTTCTTGAATCTTGATGCCCAACATTAACTCATAGGACTTAAGATCAACAAAGAGAACATGCAATTAAAGCATATTGAGGTCCTTGGACTCCTTCATAACTATTGTTTTGACCTATCATTCTTTGGCCAAGCTCTCATAAACTTGTAAATAAGTTCATGGTTAGAATACTCTTTACCAAGAGCAGCAAGTTCAATACCAATACCACTAAACCATTCATCAAATCATTTAATATTTCCCCATGTTTCATTTTAACTTTGTCAAACTTTTTGATAGCAACGATGAGTTTTTTATTTTCCTTAGTTTGATTATTTATTTCACACAATTGAGTTAGGTTTTCCCAAATCTCTTTAGCATTGGAACAAAATTTTTTTTTTACAAAACATATTTTTATCCAATGTCTTGTAAAGAATATCCTTAGCCACAGTGTTGATGTAGTTCTTTTTCTTTTGCTCAGCAGTCCATTCAGACCGGTGTTTTTTCACCATTTGAGTTGCACTTTACGAGATAGCTATAGCAGTGTTAGCATTGAAAATCTTCATTGGACCATCTATGATGGCATACCACTTGTCATCATCCCATGCAGCTATACCTGTCTTCGTTCAAATTTTCCAGCCAACATAATCTTTCTTAGATAAAATTGGAATCTTATTAAAAGAATCCATTTGAATATATGAAGTGATCGAGAAAAATCATCTTTGATACCACTTGTTAGGATAGAAGATAGAGTTTATGAGGGGTAAAATATTATTTTAAAAAAATTTCTAAACTCGAGCTGGCCTTATTAATTATTAGTTTTTAATATCTATTTGTCAACCAGCTTGACAAAGATTACCACTACAAAACGGGTATTTTCAAAGTGAGAAAGGGACAGATGGTTCTAATGTACTGATATATTCACGTAGATGATCTTTTAACAAGATTTAAATATAAATATACGTAGAAGATAGACAATATGAAGCTTAAAGTAAATAACACAAGATATTATGCAAGTTCGAAGGCAAAATCTTTATACGTCTTCTGTAATGCCCGAGGAATTAATTATCGTAATCTGAAATGATTATGGATTATGAATTGATATAATTATATACGGGCTATTACGAGACCAGATTGGGCAAAATATAGGAATTACACAACTTGTGGACAGAGAGTCTGGCGCCCGAGCGGTAATTTTTGACCGCCCGAGCGCCAGTGTTTAATAAAAATAGGCCGCGGGCAGAAGATGTGGCGCCAAGGATGAAACGAGATGGCAGAGTCTTTCGCGCCCGGGCGGTAAGTTTTAACCGCCCGAGCGCCGAGCACGCGCCCGAGCGGTAAAGATCAACCTCCCGAGCGCGAGACGTGTTGGGCCAAGAAAGAGGCCACTTGCCCTTGCATGCACGAATTAAGTATATATATATATATATATATATATATATATATATATATATATATATATATAAATATATATATATATATATATATATATATATATATACATATATATATATATACATATATACATACAAACGTAATTCAGTAAGAAAGAAACAAGAAAAGGGGTCGAGGGAGATTGATCAAAAATCCTTACGTCTTTTTATTTTGATCTGTCCGTCTGATTTTGAATCCGACTTCAGTACTGAGTTCCTATCAACGTAGGCTACAACTGGACGTAAGTTTTGCTAGGTTTTGACATGTTTTGAAATTAGACTATTGTCAGAATTGAATAGGATTAATATATGATGTTCTTGATATGTTAGATATCATAGAATCGAAGTCAGATTGAGAAACAGACTGCTTATGAAATTGTTATGATTTTTGAAGTCGATTTGACTGAGAATTCATATCAGATATGTATGGTTATTGAGATTATGACTGATATCGATATTGATTATGAGTTCTGGTATTATATCTGTGATGTTTGGACTGACGGGGTTATCCAGATAGTATTGTTATGCCGTCGAAACATCAGTTGATTGATATTGATCAGATTCAGTAGTGATTTCAATTATATCGTGATATTGCCGATATGGATTAGATTGTATCTTGATTTGATATCGATCAGCGTATATTTCGATTTGAATATTGATCAGAACAGGTATTGAATTGAGTTGAATATTAATATTATATCTGTTCGGTATTGTTATTACCAGATTGAGAATGGACCGAGATAGAGTCGGGAATTCTTCTTCTTCTTCTGAGCGAGAAGATAAAGGTATAAATTAATGTTGAGTTGGGATTGCACAACTCGAGTAAGGTTTGACTCGAGTTTCCATAAATCACATACTTTATTTTATTGCATTGTTATTTGCAATTGAATATGATTGATATTTTTGGTCTATGGATTTATAGACAATGTATGTCTTGAGTCATAAGCAGATATGCTTAGTCGTAGACATTTTATCTTGTGACAAAAGTGCCGGATAGTGAGGACTCGTCACTGGCCCATTGCACTTTGTCACAGGACATGATATTGGTGATAGGACCACAGTCCATGACGGTTAGGTCAGGACACTGGATGTTTGGTTATATCGACGTGGATAGAACTGGAGTCTTTTCTATTATTGTTGGTCGATATAGGAATACCACATCTGGAAACCGGGATCCCTAGGCTAGGATTGAGTCTAGTCTAAAACGTGGAGTCACGAGTCTGAGTGACAATTATATTGATTTATAGTTATTGATGTGGATTATGTTCCTGAATATGGTTCATGTTCCTTGTTGTTCCTGATATTGGTACATGTTTAGAATATGAGTTATTCTTGATATTGAGTATGTTCCTGATATTGGTACATGCTTAGAATAGAATGTATTCTAGATATTGAATTATGTTCCGGATTAGGGTACATGTATAGAATTTGATTTATTCTTGGTATGGATTTGTATCATGATTTTGATATATGATATGATTGTTGATATATGCTTTTATATTGTTTATATGATGGCATGTATACATGATTTATACTGGGATATTTATATCTCACCGGAGTTATCCGGCTGTTGCCTTGATTGTATGTGTGCATGGCAACAGGTGGGATAGAAGCGGGGTCAAGACGAGAACGAGGCTGGACTAGATAGCGTGGAGATCCGGACTTTGAAGAAATGTAGGATTCGGCACGAACTTGTAGTTGAACCTAGTCGGATTATTGTAGATCATACAATAGTTGTATGTGATATTTAATATGTAATTTGAATTTAATTACATTAGGTTTCCGATGTGTAATTTAGAAAAAAATTTTAGACCCTGTTTATTATACTTGATTATTTATTCTTAAAGACGATTAAGGAATGAATTAGCGTCCGGGTCCCCACAACAGGTGGTATCAGAGCATTAGGTTCTAGAACTTTAGGTTCTTGGACTGAGATAGAAGCTAGTGAGCGGGGTAGAATGAGTTCTCTTTCCTTACATGTGATTGCTAGCATGTGATTGATTATAATGTGGAATTACATTGTGTATACTAGCATGATATTATGTTTTACTGCCTGGACTTATATGGCATATGATTGAATATAATGTTGAAACTACATTGTATATGCTATGATTTCAGTATGTTTTACTGTTTAGAAAGATACATGTTACCTGAATATCTGAGTTGATTTGGTAATATGTATTATTTGAAACTGGATCAGCACCAATTCTTGATCAGAGGTAAGCTGATCAGGATTGGGATTGAGACGGATTTGTCTCCTGTTACTACTAACGTCTGTGATTATCAGATATTCCTCCTAGAAGGATTCCAGAAAGGGGTAGTACATCGTATGATCAGATGAATGTGTCTGAAACTCTGATGGAAACACAGATGATAAGGTTTCAGTCGTTTCAACCACCGATTTTGAGGGGTGTTGAGGCACCAGCTGATTGTGAGACTTGGCTGGAGGAGATTGAAATGCTGTTTGAATTTCTGGGATTCACAGATGAGTGCAGAATTAAATTGGTTAGGAATCAACTTCGGGAAGTCGCTAGGAGTTGGTGGCTGATAACCCGGGAAGCCATAGCACAGCGTGGTTTCACGATTACGTGGAAACTTTTCAAAGTGGAATTTTATCAAAGGTTTGTACCTCTATCATATCGAGAGGACAAAAGTGCAGAATTTGCAAATTTTAAGCAGGGTCCATTGAAGATTGATGAATATTTGGCCCATTTCTTCACCTTGTTAAAGTTTGGTCCGCAAGTGGCTAGAAATGATACAGCTGTAGCTGATCAGTTTATCAAGGGCTTGAATCCAGAAATACGCACCTTGGTAACTGTGAAACAACCGAGTAATTTTACTGATACTCTGAATCGAGCCAGAAGAGCGGAAACCGTTCTAATGAGACAAAAAGAAGCTTCATATATTCTTCCAACATCGATACCACAACAACTGCCTTCCAGAATCGAGATTGGCAGTAGCAGTGGTGGAAAGAAAGAGATGTTGAAAGTTCAAAAGAAGCAATTCAAGAAGTTTGGGAGCGGTTCATCTAGCTCCAGTGGCTCTAGTCCGAATTATACTTGAGTTTATTGCAGGAATTGCGGTGGGAGACATTCCCCGGAGCTATGCCACGGAGTGACTGGTCGGTGCAACTTCTGTAAACAGCAAGGACACTTTGCTAGAGTCTGTCCACAGAAAGGTGCCCGAAGATTTCAAGGAGCAGAATCCTCTGGTGGGAAGGATCGAGAAACAGACCCAGGACACACTTGATGATACAATGACAGGTACTGGTCTTTTATGATTAGATTGCATATGTATTGATATATACTAATGCATTCTTTACGATTATCTTTGACTGAGTTGCATTGATATACATTGTAGCTGTTGAGTCTGTATTTACTGTAGTCTTGATCCTTATTTTTTTTGGGGAAAGAATTTGATATCAGTGATATTCTGTGATATATCATATACTGCAGTAAGTTGAGAATAAGATTGAATTCGACTGGCTTGTACTGGTATTGTCTGATGATGACTGCGTGATTGATATTGATATATCGAACAAGTACAGAGCTATTATAGAGTCTTGCCAGGAAATGGTAAGATTTGGACCTGAAATGGCCAAAGAATGAATAATATACGGTAAGAATTTTTGATTTTGAATTCCTTGAAATCCGTATTATATAAGATTCGATGATTATCGAAAGGAATGGAGTAATTCCTTGTGTATTCAGTTGATGACTGAAGATGAGCCTATCAGGGATTGATTTACTAGTAGCAGGAAGTTTGCTATAGGCTGGCAGATGAGATTTCAGGTTAGTCCTGTATCAGGGAGAGTGACTTCAGCCTTGATGTGATTCCAGGTATTGGTTTTATTTTAGGTTTTTTTTTTATAGACTGATACTGATCGAATTGAGAGAATGGAGATATCATTTGAAAGATTTATTGCCTGAAAGTTAGAGTTACATCTGATTATATGTTTCTCTGTAAAGTACTTCAGTTCCAATTATGGGTTGATAAATCCGATATTCAGAGATATTCTCATGATATATGCTCGTTTTATCTATGATATTTTGATATATTCGCAGCGTATGATTGATTGAATCGAACAGCTGAAATTTGTATTGAGTATTATGGGAACTGAGATTGTTGTATACAGAAATGGTTGGATATGAATCGGGATTGTAACAGATTGTATTCAGAGCCTGTGATATCTGAAGATAGTATACTGATTAATTGTAGCACAGTGAGACCGTGATTAGTGGCTGAGAACGACATTGAATATGGCAGAATTTTCGAAATGTCAGAAATTGCGTTCTATGCAGTGATTAAATCAGTATTGCTAATTGATATTTTGAATCTGATCCGATATTATTATCATTCTGAGTCCGTGTTTGATACCGATTGATATGAACCGTTGAGCTTATATATACAGTTCAGTCGAGTCAGAACTGATTTTGAAGATTAAAGCAGTTCAGAAGTTTGATCAGACTGTTCAGAATTTGATTTTGATAGTCAGAACCGAATACCAGGTAGGTATCTTGCTTTAATTTATCTTATTACCTGATTTGCTTGTGTCGGATATTCGAATCTGAAATGACAGGTATTGTCAGATGCACACAGTAGTAGATTCAGTACTATTCTGGTAACAGGGAATGTGTGATAATTCGAATAGACAGTTTTGATATAAACAAATGAAATCAGTCATATCAGACTTTGTATTGAAATGTCTAAATCGTTGACAGATGAAGACAGAAAGATAGAAACTTTTAGGTTACTGATCTTAATTATTGATTTCTAAATAGAAATGGAAGTACATTTCTATGGATTGTGTAATGACATTACTGTAATCTTACCAAGATAGTGGGTATGATTGAACGATTGTTCAAATCTGCATAGGTTATATTGTACAGGATGACGCAAAAATATGACCAGACGACTGAGAAGTATGTCAGAAACATGAATCAGATTGTATTGAATGCCAGAGTTGATTTTATCAGACTGTGATTTGCGTGTGATTGTATACTTTTGGCTGAGTGTATGACATGATTTTTCATCTATGATTTACAGATTGAAAGACAGTCGGAGTGAACTATCCTGAACTGGAGGATATCCAGGAAATGTAGTGCTGGATTTTAGCACTAATTGACATGATTCATTGTCACTTGTGAATTATGGTACAATAATAGCTATCAGATGAGTATCGAAATAGTTTTGGTCGAGGTATTGTACCCTGAGAACTGCGGATTTCCTTCGTATGGGAATGATATTGCGGTGATGGTTGAGATTGGATTTGATAAGATCAGAGATCTGATAAAGAAAATGAAACTGATTCAGAAGAAAATGAAAACAACTCAGAATTAATAGACTAAATAAGCTAACATCGGACGATGATTGTTAGTATTTGAAGCCGAAGATTGAGCATGTCTTTGACTGGGATTAACAGATAAGGATATTGATTGTTATGAGTTGATTGATTGGTATATACGGATGTTGTATAGCCATGGATTCTGAGGTTGATTCTATCACGAATGATGTTGTTGATATGAGCTTATTGTAGTTCTGTATATCTCCTTCCTGTATCTGATTTGAGATATGATCTGATTATCTGTATAACATGAGTTGAGTGTTTGTGATTTCGGGGACGAAATCGTATCTTAGGGGGGGAGAAATGTAATGCCCGAGGAATTAATTATCGTAATCTGAAATGATTATGGATTATGAATTGATATAATTATATACGGGCTATTACGAGACCAGATTGGGCAAATATAGGAATTACACAACTTGTGGACAGAGAGTCTGGCGCCCGAGCGGTAATTTTTGACCGCCCGAGCGCCAGTGTTTAATAAAAATAGGCCGCGGGCAGAAGATGGCCGCCAGGGATGATGGCGGTCCTTCGCGGCCGGGGTAAGTTTTTAACCGCCCACGCCGAGCACGCCGAGCGGTAAAGACAACTCCGAGCGGATGGGCAAGAAAAGCCACTTCGCCCTTGCCTCAGAATTAAGTTATTAAGATCTATATATTATAAGTGGTAAATTATTAATAATAAAATATATAATATTACTACAACGACTTCCGTAGACAGAAACAAAAAGGGGTCAGGAGATTGATCTCCTTACGTTTTTATTCGATATAAGTTGAAATCCGACTTCAGTCCTGAGGTTCCTATCACGTCGGCTACAACTGGACGTAAGTTTTGCTAGGTTTTGACATGTTTTGAAATTAGACTATTGTCAGAATTGAATAGGATTTAATATATGATGTTCTTGATATGTTTAGATATCATAGAATCGAAGTCAGATTGAGAACAGAACCTCTGCTTATGAAATTGTTATGATTTTTGAAGTCGATTTGACTGGGAATTCATATCAGATATGTATGGTTATTGAGATATGACTGATATCGATATTGATTATGAGTTCTGGTATTATATCTGTGATGTTTGGACTGACGGGGTTATCCAGACAGTATTGTTATGCCGTCGAAACATCAGTTGATTGATATTGATCAGATTCAGTAGTGATTTCAATTATATCGTGATATTGCCGATATGGATTAGATTGTATCTTGATTTGATATCGATCAGCGTATATTTCGATTTGAATATTGATCAGAACAGGTATTAAATTGAGTTGAATATTGATATTATATCTGTTCGGTATTGTTATTACCAGATTGAGAATGGACCGAGATAGAGTCGGGAATTCTTCTTCTTCTTCTGAGCGAGAAGATAAAGGTATAAATTAATGTTGAGTTGGGATTGCACAACTCGAGTAAGGTTTGACTCGAGTTTCCATAAATCACATACTTTATTTTATTGCATTGTTATTTGCAATTGAATATGATTGATATTTTTGGTCTATGGATTTATAGACAATGTATGTCTTGAGTCATAAGCAGATATGCTTAGTCGTAGACATTTTATCTTGTGACAAAAGGGCCGGATAGTGAGGACTTGTCACTGGCCCATTGCACTTTGTCACAGGACATGATATTGGTGATAGGACCACAGTCTATGACGGTTAGGTCAGGACACTGGATGTTTGGTTATATCGACGTGGATAGAACTGGAGTCTTTTCTATTACTGTTGGTCGATATAGGAATACCACATCTGGAAACCGGGATCCCTAGGCTAGGATTGAGTCTAGTCTAAAACGTGGAGTCACGAGTCTGAGTGACAATTATATTGATTTATAGTTATTGATGTGGATTATGTTCCTGAATATGGTTCATGTTCCTTGTTGTTCCTGATATTGGTACATGTTTAGAATATGAGTTATTCTTGATATTGAGTATGTTCCTGATATTGGTACATGCTTAGAATAGAATGTATTCTAGATATTGAATTATGTTCCGGATTAGGGTACATGTATAGAATATGATTTATTCTTGGTATGGATTTGTATCATGATTTTGATATATGATATGATTGTTGATATATGCTTTTATATTGTTTATATGATGGCATGTATACATGGTTTATACTGGGATATTTATATCTCACTGGAGTTATCCGGCTGTTGTCTTGTTTGTATGTGTGCATGGCAACAGGTGGGATAGAAGCGGGGTCAAGACGAGAACGAGGCTGGACTAGATAGCGTGGAGATCCGGGCTTTGAAGAAATGTAGGATTCAGCACGGACTTGTAGTTGAACCTAGTCGGATTATTGTAGATCATACAATAGTTGTATGTGATATTTAATATGTAATTTGAATTTAATTACATTAGGTTTCCGCTGTGTAATTTAGAAAAAAAATTTAGACCCTGTTTATTATACTTGATTATTTATTCTTAAAGACGATTAAGGAATGAATTAGCGTCCGGGTCCCCACAACAGGTGGTATCAGAGCATTAGGTTCTAGAACTTTAGGTTCTTGGACTGAGATAGAAGCTAGTGAGCGGGGTAGAATGAGTTCTCTTTCCTTACATGTGATTGCTAGCATGTGATTGATTATAATGTGGAATTACATTGTGTATACTAGCATGATATTATGTTTTACTGCCTGGACTTATATGGCATATGATTGAATATAATGTTGAAACTACATTGTATATGCTATGATTTCAGTATGTTTTACTGTTTAGAAAGATACATGTTACCTGAATATCTGAGTTGATTTGGTAATATGTATTATTTGAAACTGGATCAGCACCAATTCTTGATCAGAGGTAAGCTGATCAGGATTGGGATTGAGACGGATTTGTCTCCTGTTACTACTAACGTCTGTGATTATCAGATATTCCTCCTAGAAAGATTCCAGAAAGGGGTAGTACATCGTATGATCAGATGAATGTGTCTGAAACTCTGATGGAAACACAGATGATAAGGTTTCAGTCGTTTCAACCACCGATTTTGAGGGGTGTTGAGGCACCAGCTGATTGTGAGACTTGGCTGGAGGAGATTGAAATGTTGTTTGAATTTCTGGGATTCACAGATGAGTGCAGAATTAAATTGGTTGGGAATCAACTACGGGAAGTCGCTAGGAGTTGGTGGCTGATAACCCGAGAAGCCATAGCACAGCGTGGTTTCACGATTACGTGGAAACTTTTCAAAGTGGAATTTTATCAAAGGTTTGTACCTCTATCATATCGAGAGGACAAAAGTGCAGAATTTGCAAATTTGAAGCAGGGTCCATTGAAGATTGATGAATATTTGGCCCATTTCTTCACCTTGTTAAAGTTTGGTCCGCAAGTGGCTAGAAATGATACAGCTATAGCTGATCAGTTTATCAAGGGCTTGAATCCAGAAATACGCACCTTGGTAACTGTGAAACAACAGAGTAATTTTACTGATACTCTGAATCGAGCCAGAAGAGTGGAAACCGTTCTAATGAGACAAAAGGAAGCTTCATATATTCTTCCAACATCGATACCACAACAACTGCCTTCCAGAATCGAGATTGGCAGTAGCAGTGGTGGAAAGAAAGAGATGTTGAAAGTTCAAAAGAAGCAATTCAAGAAGTTTGGGAGCGGTTCATCTAGCTCCAGTGGCTCTAGTCCGAATTATACTGAAGTTTATTGCAGGAATTGCGGTGGGAGACATTCCCCGGAGCTATGCCACGGAGTGACTGGTCGGTGCAACTTCTGTAAACAGCAAGGACACTTTGCTAGAGTCTGTCCACAGAAAGGTTCCCGAAGATTTCAAGGAGCAGAATCCTCTGGTGGGAATGATCGAGAAACAGACCCAGGACACACTTGATGATACAATGACAGGTACTGGTCTTTTATGATTAGATTGCATATGTATTGATATATACTAATGCATTCTTTACGATTATCTTTGACTGAGTTGCATTGATATACATTGTAGCTGTTGAGTCTGTATTTACTGTAGTCTCGATCCTTATTTTTTTTGGTGAAAGAATTTGATATCAGTGATATTCTGTGATATATCATATACTGCAGTAAGTTGAGAATAAGATTGAATTCGACTGGCTTGTACTGGTATTGTCTGATGATGACTGCGTGATTGATATTGATATATCGAACAAGTACAGAGCTATTATAGAGTCTTGCCAGGAAATGGTAAGATTTGGACCTGAAATGGCCAAAGAATGAATAATATACGGTAAGAATTTTTGATTTTGAATTCCTTGAAATCCGTATTATATAAGATTCGATGATTATCGAAAGGAATGGAGTAATTCCTTGTGTATTCAGTTGATGACTGAAGATGAGCCTATCAGGTATTGATTTACTAGTAGCAGGAAGTTTGCTATAGGCTGGCAGATGAGATTTCAGAGTGACTTCAGCCTTGATGTGATTCCAGGTATTGGTTTTATTTTAGGTTTTTTTTTATAGACTGATACTGATCGAATTGAGAGAATGGAGATATCAGTTGAAAGATTTATTGCCTGAAAGTTAGAGTTACATCTGATTATATGTTTCTCTGTAAAGTACTTCAGTTCCAATTATGGGTTGATAAATCCGATATTCAGAGATATTCTCATGATATATGCTCGTTTTATCTATGACATTTTGATATATTCGCAGCGTATGATTGATTGAATCGAACAGCTGAAATTTGTATTGAGTATTATGGGAACTGAGATTGTTGTATACAGAAATGGTTGGATATGAATCGGGATTGTAACAGATTGTATTCAGAGTCTGTGATATCTGAAGATAGTATACTGATTAATTGTAGCACAGTGAGACCGTGATTAGTGGCTGAGAACGACATTGAATATGGCAGAATTTTCGAAATGTCAGAAATTGCGTTCTATGCAGTGATTAAATCAGTATTGCTAATTGATATTTTGAATCTGATCCGATATTATTATCATTCTGAGTCCGTGTTTGATACCGATTGATATGAACCGTTGAGCTTATATATACAGTTCAGTCGAGTCAGAACTGATTTTGAAGATTAAAGCAGTTCAGAAGTTTGATCAGACTGTTCAGAATTTGATTTTGATAGTCAGAACCGAATACCAGGTAGGTATCTTGCTTTAATTTATCTTATTACCTGATTTGCTTGTGTCGGATATTCGAATCTGAAATGACAGGTATTGTCAGATGCACACAGTAGTAGATTCAGTACTATTCTGGTAACAGGGAATGTGTGATAATTCGAATAGACAGTTTTGATATAAACAAATGAAATCAGTCATATCAGACTTTGTATTGAAATGTCTAAATCGCTGACAGATGAAGACAGAAAGATAGAAACTTTTAGGTTACTGATCTTAATTATTGATTTCTAAATAGAAATGGAAGTACAATTCTATGGATTGTGTAATGACACTACTGTAATCTTACCAAGATAGTGGGTATGATTGAACGATTGTTCAAATCTGCATAGGTTATATTGTACAGGATGACGCAAAAATATGACCAGACGACTGAGAAGTATGTCAGAAACATGAATCAGATTGTATTGAATGCCAGAGTTGATTTTATCAGACTGTGATTTGCGTGTGATTGTATACTTTTGGCTGAGTGTATGACATGATTTTTCATCTATGATTTACAGATTGAAAGATAGTCGGAGTTAACTATCCTGATACTGGAGGATATCCAGGAAATGTAGTGCTGGATTTTAGCACTAATTGACATGATTCATTGTCACTTGTGAATTATGGTACAATAATAGCTATCAGATGAGTATCGAAATAGTTTTGGTCGAGGTATTGTACCCTGAGAACTGCGGATTTCCTTCGTATGGGAATGATATTGCGGTGATGGTTGAGATTGGATTTGATAAGATCAGAGATCTGATAAAGAAAATGAAACTGATTCAGAAGAAAATGAAAACAACTCAGAATTAATAGACTAAATATGCTAACATCGGACGATGATTGTTAGTATTTGAAGCCGAAGATTGAGTATGTCTTTGACTGGGATTTACAGATAAGGATATTGATTGTTATGAGTTGATTGATTGATATACACGGATGTTGTATAGCCATGGATTCTGAGGTTGATTCTATCACGAATGATGTTGTTGATATGAGCTTATTGCAGTTCTGTATATCTCCTTCCTGTATCTGATTTGAGATATGATCTGATTATCTGTATAACACGAGTTGAGTGTTTGTGATTTCGGGGACGAAATCGTATCTTAGGGAGGGAGAAATGTAATGCCCGAGGAATTAATTATCGTAATCTGAAATGATTATGGATTATGAATTGATATAATTATATACGGGCTATTACGAGACCAGATTGGGCAAAATATAGGAATTACACAACTTGTGGACAGAGAGTCTGGCGCCCGAGCGGTAATTTTTGACCGCCCGAGCGCCAGTGTTTAATAAAAATAGGCCGCGGGCAGAAGATGTGGCGCCCGGGCGATAGTTTTTGACCGCCCGAGCGCCAAGGATGAAACGAGATGGCAGAGTCTTTCGCGCCCGGTCGGTAAGTTTTAACCGCCCGAGCGCCGAGCACGCGCCCGAGCGGTAAAGATCAACCTCCCGAGCGCGAGACGTGTTGGGCCAAGAAAGAGGCCACTTGCCCTTGCATGCACGAATTAAGTATATATATATATATATATATATATATATATATATATATATATATATATATATACATACAAACGTAATTCAGTAAGAAAGAAACAAGAAAAGGGGTCGAGGGAGATTGATCAAAAATCCTTACGCCTTTTTATTTTGATCTGTCCGTCTGATTTTGAATCCGACTTCAGTACTGAGTTCCTATCAACGTAGGCTACAACTGGACGTAAGTTTTGCTAGGTTTTGACATGTTTTGAAATTAGACTATTGTCAGAATTGAATAGGATTAATATATGATGTTCTTGATATGTTAGACATCATAGAATCGAAGTCAGATTGAGAAACAGACTGCTTATGAAATTGTTATGATTTTTGAAGTCGATTTGACTGGGAATTCATATCAGATATGTATGGTTATTGAGATATGACTGATATCGATATTGATTATGAGTTCTGGTATTATATCTGTGATGTTTGGACTGACGGGGTTATCCAGACAGTATTGTTATGCCGTCGAAACATCAGTTGATTGATATTGATCAGATTCAGTAGTGATTTCAATTATATCGTGATATTGCCGATATGGATTAGATTGTATCTTGATTTGATATCGATCAGCGTATATTTCGATTTGAATATTGATCAGAACAGGTATTGAATTGAGTTGAATATTGATATTATATCTGTTCGGTATTGTTATTACCAGATTGAGAATGGACCGAGATAGAGTCGGGAATTCTTCTTCTTCTTCTGAGCGAGAAGATAAAGGTATAAATTAATGTTGAGTTGGGATTGCACAACTCGAGTAAGGTTTGACTCGAGTTTCCCTAAATCACATACTTTATTTTATTGCATTGTTATTTGCAATTGAATATGATTGATATTTTTGGTCTATGGATTTATAGACAATGTATGTCTTGAGTCATAAGCGGATATGCTTAGTCGTAGACATTTTATCTTGTGACAAAAGGCCGGATAGTGAGGACTCGTCACTGGCCCATTGCACTTTGTCACAGGACATGATATTGGTGATAGGACCACAGTCCATGACGGTTAGGTCAGGACACTGGATGCTTGGTTATATCGACGTGGATAGAACTGGAGTCTTTTCTATTACTGTTAGTCGATATAGGAATACCACATCTGGAAACCGGGATCCCTAGGCTAGGATTGAGTCTAGTCTAAAACGTGGAGTCACGAGTCTGAGTGACAATTATATTGATTTATAGTTATTGATGTGGATTATGTTCCTGAATATGGTTCATGTTCCTTGTTGTTCCTGATATTGGTACATGTTTAGAATATGAGTTATTCTTGATATTGAGTATGTTCCTGATATTGATACATGCTTAGAATAGAATGTATTCTAGATATTGAATTATGTTCCGGATTAGGGTACATGTATAGAATATGATATATTCTTGGTATGGATTTGTATCATGATTTTGATATATGATATGATTGTTGATATATGCTTTTATATTTTTTATATGATGGCATGTATACATGATTTATACTGGGATATTTATATCTCACCGGAGTTATCCGGCTGTTGCCTTGTTTGTATGTGTGCATGGCAACAGGTGGGATAGAAGCGGGGTCAAGACGAGAACGAGGCTGGACTAGATAGCGTGGAGATCCGGACTTTGAAGAAATGTAGGATTCAGGCACGAACTTGTAGTTGAACCTAGTCGGATTATTGTAGATCATACAATATTTGTATGTGATATTTAATATGTAATTTGAATTTAATTACATTAGGTTTCCGCTGTGTAATTTAGAAAAAAATTTTAGACCCTGTTTATTATACTTGATTATTTATTCTTAAAGACGATTAAGGAATGAATTAGCGTCCGCGTCCCCACATCTTCCTTTCTTCAAATAAAAAAACAAATTCACTAGAAAACGTTGATTTTACAACAAATTTGTAACAACCCACTTCAATTATTACTTATCCACTACCTACACTGAAGCTTCTAGTATCCTATTTGGCACGAAAACAAGTAGCAAATGTCTATTTTACCATAAGGTCATATAGAAACAATCTAAAAAAAAGTTTTAAATGAACTGTTTGAGTTGTTCTGTAGCACGAAGTAATCCTTGATGATTATATATGGTTTTATGCATATGATAGCTTGATGATTGAAAAATAAAAGCACTCCAAATCTTCTTAAAGACATATTGTAAATAGTTTCAGAAGTTTCCTTTTTCTTGAATCTTGCCTTTAAATAGTTGCATATTTCTGATGTTCAGATCTCCTTCAATGTTCAAATTTTAGTTTTAGCCGACCTAAAAGAAATATGTCTTTTGTCTCCTTTCCTTCATAGTACACTGCAATTATTGAATATTCGCATCTATCCAAATATGGAAACTAACGAATCTGATAAAGTTGATTCATGAGAGAAAAAAAGTATGCTTGTATATTTGTCTTATTAGAAGTAAAATGATTTTTGACTTGTTTAGCTCATAGGCATAAAAAATAACTATGTACAATCATACTAGCTGGAGAAAAATATGCAACTTGATCATTCTAAAACAATCTAGCTTGAGTCTTGGAAGCAGCTTCAACTTTATGGATTATCCAGCCTAACTTTAGGACAGCCAGATGGAAGAATATGCAGTTCAACTAAAGTCTTCAGTAAAAGGTGATGCAGCTTGATTCCAGGGCATCTAGCTACAAACCTATAAATACATTAAAATGGCACTTATTAGATCATCACTACAAAAAAACGGAAGGCTTAGCGACGGTTTCCGTGGAAACCGTCGCAACTGTTGCGACGTTTTCTATAACCGTCGCTATATAGCGACGGTTTTTTACAAAACCGTCGCGAAATAAAAAAAGCGACGGTTGAATAAATAATGTCGCTTTTTTATCCACGGTTTAATAAAAATCGTCGCTTTTTTAGCCACGGTTTAATATAAACCGTCGCTTTTTTAGCCACGCTTGAATAAACCGTCGTAATATATTGCGACCGTTTTAATAAACCGTCGCTACTATAAACAGCGACGGTATAAACAAAGCCGTCGTTTCTAAAGCCACGGTTTAAAAACCACCGTCGCTTTTTTAGCCACGGTTTTTTGAAAAACCGTCGTTTTTTTAGCCACGGTTTATGAAACCGTCGTAATATATTGCGACGCGCTTTGATATACGGCGATAGTTACAAACTATTTCATATATATAGCGACGGTTTAGTGTAAACCGTCGCCGAACTACATCGGTGACGGTTTTTATAGCGACGGTTTTTAGTAAACCGTCGCCGATCTGAATCGGCAACGGTGTTTGCAAACCGTCGCCGATCTAAATCGGCGCCGGTTTATGGAAAAGCTGTCGCTACTGGTGACGGTTTTATCTTAGACCGTCGCTATGATTTTATTTATACCGAGGTTCTCGAACAATTTTCTTGAGCGATTTTGTAATGCCCGAGATTTAATTATTATAATCAGACGTTGATTAATTGATGTGATTGAGGTTATAAGAACTCAAATGACGAGGCCGGGCGTCGGTGCAAGAAAAATAAGATTGTTGTACAGAACTCGTGGCGCCCGAGCGGTAGAAAGAGACCGCCCGAGCACCAATGCAACATAGATGTGGATTTTGGACAGAAAGTCTGGCGCCCGAGCGGTAGAAAGTTACCGCCCGAGCGCCAGTGTTCCATAAGAACATCACTCGGACAGAACGTGTGGCGCCCGAGCGGTAGAATATTACCGCCCGAGCGCCAGTGTGTGATAAGGAAAGACTTCGGACAGAAATTGCCTGCGCTCGAGCGGTAGTTTCTTACCGCCCGAGCGCGAGTCATACAGAATGTAAGGATGCCACTTGTTTTCTTGTGGGCGAGGTGTATATATATATTTATATACATACAAACGTATTCAGATGCAAAAATCGAGAATCTGGGAGGAAAGCTTCAAGTTTCTTTCGATTTAAGAATTGTGATTTTACGAGCGATCCGTCCGTCAGAATTTAAATCCGACTTCAGTACCGAGTTCCTATCAACGTAGACTACAATTGGACGTAAGTTTTGCTACGTTTTGACATGTTTTGAAATTAGACTATTGTCAGAATTGAATAGGATTCATATATGATGTTCTTGTCATGTTAGACATCATGGAATCGAAATCAGATTGAGAAACAGATTGATTATGTAATTGTTATGATTTTTGGAGTCGATTTGATTGAGAACTCATATCAGATATGTATGGTTATTGAGATTATGACTGGTATCGACATTAATTATGAGTTCTGGTATTATATCTGTGATGTTTGGATTGACGGGGGTATCGAGACTGTATTGTTACACCGTCGAAAAATCAGTGGATTGATATTAAGCAGATTCGGTAGTGATTTTGATTATATCGTGATATTGTCGATATGGATTAGATTGTATCTCAATTGACATTGATCAGATTATGTGTTTTGATTTGAGCATTAATCAGAACAGGTTCTGAATTGAGTTGTGTATTGATACTATATCTGTTCGATATTGTTATGACCAGATTGAGAATGGACCGAGACAGAGTCGGGACTTCTTCTTCTTCTTCTGAGCGAGAAGATAAAGGTATAAATTAATGTTGAGTTGGGAGTGCACAACTCGAGTGAGGTTTGACTCGAGTTTCCCTAAATCACATACCTTACTTATTGCATTGATATTTGCATTGAGTTGATTGATATACTTGTTCTCTTGAATTATAGATAACAGGTGTTAGACGAGTAATCTTGTGACAGAAGTGCCTGATAGTGGTAGGAGTACCACGGGCACATTGCACGATGTCATAAGATATTGTATTGGCGGAAGTGCCATAGTCTGCTACTGGATAATTGGCTATCGATGTGGATAGGATTATAGCTCATTCTATTACTGGTGATCAGTATTGTATCGATGTGGATAGAATTATAACTTCTTCTATTACTGTTGATCGATGTTATATCGATGTGGATAGAATCGGAGTTTCTTCTATTACTGGTGATCGATACTATACTGATGTGGATAGAAACAGAGCTTCTCTATTACTGGTGATCGATACGATATCGACGTGGATAGAACTGGAGTCTTTTCTATTACTGTTAGTCGATATGAAATGCCAATGTCTGGAAACCGGGATCCCAAGGCTAGGATTGAGTCTAGTCTAAAATGTAGAGTCACTGGACTGAGTGACAGTTATATCTTATTGTATTGATTAATATTGATTTATGTTCCTGAATATGGTTCATGTTCCTTGCTGTTCCTGATATTGGTACAGGTTTAGAATAGGAATTATTCTTGATATTGATTATGTTCCTGAATAGGGTACATGTTTAGAATATGATTTATTCTTGTTATTATTTCATGTCATGATTTTGATATGGGATATGATTTTCTGTTATATGCTTTTATATGGTTTTATGATTGCATGTATACATGATTTATACTGGGATATTTATATCTCACCGGAGTTATCCGGCTGTTGTCTTGTTTGTATGTGTGCATGGAAACAGGTGGGCTAGGATCAGGGTCAAGAAGAGAACGAGGCTGGACTAGATAGCGTGGAGATCCGGGCTTTGAAGCAACTTAGGATTCAGCACTGACTTGTAGTTGAACCTAGTTAGATTATTGTAGATCATACAATAATTGTATGTTATGTTTAATATGTAATTTGAATTTAATTACATTACGTTTCCGCTGTATAATTTAAGAAAAAAGAAATTTAGACCCTGTTTATTATAATTGTTTGACTTATTCCTAACGACGATTAAGGAATGAATTAGCGTCCGGGTCCCCACAATTTCACCTATCTCACCAAACTCTCTAAATTTTTCGAAGTTTCGGTTTTTTATTTTGTACTAACTATTTCGTATTTATTTTGTAGATTTGCTACGCGGACGATTTTCCAGCGTCACGTGGAAGTAGCTATATCTTCGCGCAACATCAGGTTTTAAAGTTTTTTCTTGTACAGAAAATTTAATACATTATTTAATTTTTACGTATTAGTTTATTTGTGTAAATTTAATACATTAATTTTTGCTTAAATTTATTATCGTCGCGGTGCATCAGGTGGACTTTTGTTACATACCGTCGCTATATTAATCGGCGTTTTTTAAAAAAACCGCCGCTTAATATAGCGACGGTTTTACATATACCGTCGCTATAAATAGCGACGGTTTTTGTACAACCGTCGCTCTTTATAGCGACGGTGTTGTGATAACGGTCGCTATATTAAGCGACGGTAATGTAAAAACCGTCGCTTTTTATAGTGACCGTGTTCAAATAACCGTCGCTTTTTGTTAGCGACGGTGTTGTATAACCGTCGCTAAATAGCGACGGTTTTCTTTAAATAAACCGTTGCTATTAAGCGACGTGTGTTCAAAAACCGTCGCTTTGAGAAGGCGACGCGCACTTCTGTGTCGGACTTTCAATTCGTCGTTAAAACCGTCGCTTTACCCCAAACCGTCGCTAATTTTTTTTTTTTTAGTGCATGAAATAGCTCGATGTTTTTTTTTATCGCCAAAACTATGAAATTTCAATCTAACAACTTTTATAATATAATTATGATTGTTAATTAATTATTATATATTAATTAATTATATATAAACTTAATTATTAAAATTTATAAATGACTTGAATATATAAAATTTATTATGATTTTTAATTAATTATTATATATTAATTAATTATATATGAACGTAATTATTAAAATTTATGAATAACTATGAATATATAAAATTTAATAACATAATATAAATAAAACTTCAATCCTTTGAACAACTATATTCATAACAAAAATTAACAATTAAAATTTTTTTGTACAAAGTGAGCATCTTTGTCATTTTTTTTATATCGAGCGAAAATTCTTAAAATCTGAAATTTTCATCGACAACCATTTGTATGTAATATCTGAATCCACTCACGTAGACCACATGCTTAAAAATATTAAATGTACTAAAATAATTTAAATAAATGATCTAAATAAAAATTATATTATTTAGAAGTAAATATATGTTTATGTTAGAAATTTTGTTAGTTTATTGAAACCGAGGATTTTCATGAGAATATCTAATGATTGGCCTTTTAAAAAAATTGTTATTCTTATTGTTAGGTGGCTCAAAAATATTTTATTTAAAGGACGGACCTTTTAAATTGAATAGATATAGTATTTATTTGCAAGCCGATAGTTATTTCATTCTAAAAATTGAATTTCGGAAAAGTTGGGGACCTTTTGGAAATTTGCACCACAAATTCGAAAATTTTAATATTTTAAAATTAAGTGCAGATTTTATTAGGTTTGATGGACCTAAATAACTAGAATTGAGATGATTAATTAAGCCATAATTGTACTAAGCTTAAAAAGACCCAAAACCCTAAGCCTGGAAGGGGATTTTCAAAAAAAAAAGGAGAAAACCTAATATTCCTAGCTGCTGCTGTAGCTGAGACCTAGCTACACAAAAACAGTAGAAAACGTGAATTTATAATGAGGAAAGGGAAGAAAAGCCATTTCTCGATCTTGCTCTCCTCTCCTTTGCGCCAGTATTAGAAGTTTGAGAATTTTTAATGCAAAGGCATGTTCTAAACCATTATTTTTGTACCATTCAAATCATATTATATGTGTTATTAATGTATTTCAGGAAAAATGATTTGCAGCCACGTTTTTGGGCAAGTAATTTTAAAGAGTTCAAAAATCTAGAAATTTCAGCAAGTTTCAAAATTTACTCCCTGGTATTTTAAATTATTTAATTTATTGGTTCATTTTCTGGAAACGGTGTCAACTGATAGTTTTTAGTACTCAGTGTTATCTTTGATTTAATATAAAATTCAAATTTTTGAGTGAGAAACAAAGGGGATATAGTGTTTCTCGTAGAACTGATCAATCTGTGCGTCAATTTTAGGTGACAACTTATAATCCTTTGTTATTTTAAATTCTATGATTTATAGGTTCATTTTATGGTAATAATGTCAACAGATAATTTATAGTAAATGTGTTATCCTTAATTGGCTAGTAAACTCAAAATTTTTGAGTGAGAAACAATGGAGATATGGTTTTTCTCGTAGAACTGCTCATATGTGCGAAAATTTTACGTGTCAACCTATCATCCTTTGTTCTTTTCATTAATGTGTTATACAGATTCGTTTTATGGAAATATTTTAAACAAAATATTTGTTTTACTTGGCGGTATCTTTGATTGGATAGTAAATTCGAAATTTTTGAGTGAGGAACAAAGGAGATATGATTTTTTAAGCAGAACTGCTCAACCTGTTTTATTTCATATGCACGGGGTTCGCCTAGGACACGAACAATAACTGTCATTTTTAAAAATTTATACAAAATATATGGGAGCGTCTATGCATGTTTATTGTATGATTTAAAAATATTTTGTGGAATGTGAATTGATTGTGACTAAGAGGTAATGAGGGATCCGTCGAAAACGAGGGCGGTGAACTCATAGAGAAAATGGTGAAAATCTTCGAGAACGGGAACATGATCTCACATGGGTATTGGATATGTTGATAACGGGACGTTGAAATTATCATATGATAGTTAGAGAAATTCAACGATAACAGGGTCGTTGAACTATGCAAGTGTGGTACTTCTTTACCAAATCGATCAAGACTTGAGCTCTCCAACGGTTTATAGATTGATCAATCAAATAGACGAATTACTTTCAATGAACAAACTTCACAAAATATTTATGAAGAGAGGTTTATGTTATGAATAAAAATTATTTTTAAGGTTTAAGAATGATGTGGATGCATTTGATTTAAAAGCTAAAAATATTTTCAATTATTTTTATTTTAATTGCATGTGATTTTATTTATATATTACTTGTTGTATGTGTTTATCCTTCGACTCAATAGGTTCGAATGTGTGCAGGTGAGGATAGTGTTGAAATAGGTGGGGCTGACTACTGAGCAAATCCGGCCAAAGGCAGTAACTCCCGAAGATCTTGTATTCTGTTATAATTTAATTTTTAAAGAACGTTGACGGGAGAATTTTTTTTTAGCATGGTCAAGACTATTTTTTATTTTCTGAATTTTATTGCCTATTTAGTATTTAGAAACTTATTCAAATATTATGCTGATATTTATACGTTATTCGGTTAGTTTTGAAAACTTTTAATTTTTATTTAAAAGCGATATCGATTTAAATTTTCTTTAAAATTTTATCAAACCCAGGTTCCAAATATTTTTTCGGTGAATAGGGTTTTGTTTAAAAATTAAAAAATTTTATTTTGTTATTTATTTAAAATTAGAATTCGAAACATTTCAATTGGTATCAGAGCAAAGATCTTATAAGAGTTGTGCCTACTGTCGGTCTTGAGGAGCTTAAGGAGTCATGACTCAAGTCTGTGAGTTTTAGAGCTTTAAATTTTAAATGTTTGAATGTTTTCAAGATTTTTAATAGTAGAAGACTAGATGTGATGTATTTAAATGCAAGCTGATTACGTGTTGGGTTGGATTATGATTAGATATGCCTCAGAGACGCATTATCCACAAATAGGGGGAAAATGACCAGGGGGAGGAGAGGCATGAGAAGGTAGCACCCCAACCTCTTCCACCCCCGAACGCGAGTGATCGTGTGCTAGAGGGCATGGCACGGCTGTTAGAACAACATGCTGAGATTGATCTTAGGGTTCGACTAGATACGATATATGAGCGCTTCAGGAAGATGGACCCCAAGGACTTCTATGGCACTACCGATCCGTTCGTGGCTAAGTAATGGATCAGGTCATTGGAGGTGATATTAAAATTTGTGAACATGCTAGATGCGGTGCTGAAAGATGATGTTTTTGTGGTGGGAATGAGCAGAGAAATCAGTGAAACAAGAAACTCTAATTTGGGAGGAGTTCAAGAAAATATTCTACAAGAAGTACTTCACCGCATTCACCGCAGATGTGTGATCCAGAATGAAGAAAGAATTCATGTGTCTCCAACAGGGAGATTTATCTGTTGCTGAGTATGTCCAGAAGTTTGACTCGGTGTGTAACGTACCGTACTTGTACTACTTAAAATTTGCGGAAAAATTAAAAATTTTCTTGAATATGAAAATAAAATCAATACGGTCGTCACTACATCATCCATTCAACAATAAAAATCTTGTTAAAAGAAAAGCTTGCTCAAAACATCTCGCATCAAACATAAAATCAGAATATTTTAAACTTGCATAAAAATATTAAAATGACGTAGGCGGTCCTCGGGTCTAGCCTCCTGCTCAGTACAAGCCTGCTCCTTGGTCCCCACCTCCTGTCTCCTCATATACGTCCTCACATGCATCGATCAAGTCTAGTGAGTCTAAAGACTCAACACGTATAAACTGCGAATAGCAAGTAATACATAATAAAATTGCATACAACTTTAAAATAGAACATACATACTTGAAGCTTGGATTTGAAATGAGCTTGAACTTGCATACATACATAGACGTGCCATAACTTAAAAGCTTTAATAAACTTGCTTGCATACTTGATCATACTTAAACATACATGACTTCATTTTGCGTAGAGGCATGTTTCAAAGCAAGTGACCCATGCATTATAAACTCCTGATCAGACAAACCATAGTATTGGGCTGACAGGAACATATCCACTGCCACATATGTGAGATCCACGTTCATGATTTAACGGGTTGGTTGGTCCCCGTTCATAATTTAACGCTTTCCAACCACGATCTAACCCGTTCATAATTACACGGGGTGGAGAGGTCCTCGGCCTCGTTCACTGACTTCCAAACCCATTCATAAATTGGTCACAAGACATTTAGCATACCTGAAAAATAAAATATTTTCTTGCACGTCAACATACTTACTTGGCGACGAGGGATTCGTTGGATTTCATTTGGAGCCGCTGCTGACACTAACATGAATTTCAACACTTAACTTGCATAACTTAGACGTAGGCACTCGAGCTCACCACCGAAGTGCATAAATAGCTTATGACATTCTAGATCACTCGGGACTTGACCTCGTTTAATCATACTAACCAGGACATCAACCCCGAAACAAACTAAAAGAAGATGTCGTGTGAACATTTCCCAACCATAACGGACATGACAGAAGGGGTGGCGCTCGGGCGGTGAAACTTGACCGCTCGAGCGGCAGGGCCCGCGCTCGGGCGGTAATATATTACCGCTCGGGCGCCAGGTCTACTGGACGCCTACACTGAACCAAAGGAGTGGCGCTCGGGCGGTAAGAAATTACCGCTCGAGCGCCGAGTGAACTGTGCTCCACGACTTAGAAACTTAATCTCCCCAAATTCGATCACACCGACAGTGAACAACGCTTCGAAACCCGTCCTAGGATACTAAGGCATTGACTCGACTCCACCTAACTTCCCAAAAGTCTCCAAAACAATCACGCAATTACAAGTACACAAAAAAACCCGTAAACACGATCTTTGACAACAAAACGGTTATAAACGACTATTCAATCTCCCAAATGCCTAACGACACGAGACGAAATGTCAATAACAATCCCCACATCAATAACAATATACCTATACGCAGCAACGATCGCCCGTCAATTTCCAACGAAGCCTTCAACAAATAAACTTCAAGAACACAATTTACGTAAAAGTCACAGTTTGAGCAGTCCCACGAAAAATACCATAACTCACTCAATTTTTATCCAAATAATTCGAATTTTATATCAGATCGAAGGTATCAAAAATTTCTACATTTTTCACGTTGAATGTTTTCCCATATTCTTGACTGAAAAATCGCAGTAACCCAAAATACAGTGAAAAATGGGATTTTAGATCTAAAAACTATAGCAAAACGCATCGATAACTTTCCTGCTCAAGCTACTACACATCACACTTGGATTTTACGCATAAAAACAACGCAACACATACTATGACATGATCGACGCAGAAAAGAGAGATTATACGTGCCTTTTTTATATCAAACGTTACCAAAGCGGCGTCACCGAAGCGGAGATAGAAGCGAGGTTGATGCGGGACGAACGTGACGCGATTTTCTTGCAATAAAATCGATCAAAACTTGCTGAAATTTCCAGAAGGAGAGGCGGCTGCACTAGAGTAGGAGGAACCCTAGGTTTTCTTCTTTTAAAATTATGAAAACTGAATGTGTGTGTGATGTGTGTGTTAGCGTGAGTTTTTAGTGTGTGTAAACATGTATGCGTGCGTGCATGCGTTGTGTAGTTAAATTAGGGGAATTATTGCCTAATTAAATAATTAAAATACTAACACTCTTTAAACTTTAGTAAAATCCCTCAATTAAAATAACGCACACAAAAATGCTAATTTTAAAAGTTTTAAACTCTTAAATCACTAAACACATAAATAAGGCTTTAAAATGCTAAACTAAATAAATTATTTAAAATGCCCCTTCCTAGCTTTTAAAATAATAAAAAAAATACCGCATTTTAATTTTCCAAGAATCGTCCCCGGTCTTTTCCTCGATCCCGCCTCGAATAATCGCCTGAAACATGAAACTCAGAAAAAAAGCATTTTAACGTGCACCACATAAACATAATTAATTTAAAATAATGCATTTAAATAAATCATGCGCTGCTAAGACTCATTTTAAAATTTAATAAATACTTTAATGATTAATTAAATGCATGTGTTATACATGTACTGAATTTGGGCTCTACACGGTGCCACTTTGTGCCCCTAATTGCCAACGACGCTACTGAAAGTTTAGGCACTTCATGGTTGGTCTGAGTCCTACTATCCTTTGCAATGTTCTGATGGCAGATCCGACTAAGTATTCTGTGGCTATCACCAGGGCTTATCGGACAGAGCAAGCTCTGCAGGATATTGATTGGGAGATGCAGAAAAATAGGCACCATCTGCAGCAACAGCAGAACAAGAAGCCTTTTGCGTGACCACCCAGATTCCAGGGACAGCCAAAGCCTCAAGGACAGCAGAAGCAGCAACCACAAAAGCCAGTTGCTCCGAAATCTAATGACAATCCATTGGGAAAGGATTGTAACCACCACCATTTGGGCTAGTGCATGTGAGGGACTGGCAAGTGCTTCAAATGTGGAAAGGTTGGGCACCAATCATATAATTGCGCAAAGTTGCGACAACCAATGACTGGAATGACCTATGTGATGCATGCAGAGCAGGCCCAACCAAATACTACTATTATCATAGCTATTACTGTTAATTCAGCATTTTATTCCATTGAATTTTTTTAACATTCAGCTCAAGATGTTAGAATTATTCCTGGTTTAAGTTTTCGGAATTGTGTTTATTAAATAGGAAACTTTCAAAACAAAAAAATTGGGATTTTCAATTTTATGTCATAGTGTATTTTAATAATTTTGCATGGAGTGTGATGTTTTTATCATATGCAGGATTTGTATCGCGAATGTAGCCGCTAATGCTTTAGTAGATTATGGAGCTACACACTAATTCATATCCGAATCATTTATGAATTGTTTGGGAATCGCACCTGATGAACAACTGGGGTTGCAAGATAAGCGCTTTATTCGTCCTAGTTCCTCTCCTTGGGGCATGCCAATGTTATTCGTGAAAAAGAAAGATAGAAGCATGAGGCTTTGCATTGATTACATAGAGTTCAACATAGTAACAGTAAAGAAAAAATATATGCTGCCGAGAATCGAGGACCTATTGATCAATTTCAACGAGCTTCAAAAATTTTGACGATACATCTTTATTCAGGGTATCATCAGTTGAAGGTAAAGGAATAGAGGTGCATAAGACAACGTTCAGAACACATTAAGGACATTATGAATTCCTGGTAATGCCATCTGGGATGAAAAATGCCCCATCGATCTTCATGGATATCATGAATCGTGTATTTCAATTGTACCTAGATCAGTTTATTATATTGTTCATTGATGACATCCTGATCTATTCGAAGAGCCAGGAGGAGCACAGACTACACTTGAGAACAACATTGCAGATACCTCGGAAAATAAAATTGTTTGCTAAGTATAGCAAGTGCGAATTCTAGTTAGAGAATTTTACGTTCTTAGGCCATACTATTTCTAGTGAAGGAGTAGAGGTTGATCCATCTAAGGTTGAAGCTATGAAGGAATGGTCAGTCCTAGAAATGCATCTGAGATACGCAGTTTCTTAGGCTTAGCTGGATAATATCACAAATTGGTAAATATATTTTCCTGCACTGTAGTGCCATTGACATCCTTGACAAAGAAAAATGCTATGTATGGGGAGATGATTGTCAGAGTAGCTTTAAGAAGCTAAAACAGGTGCCTACTATAGCACTGGTTCTAGCTCTGCCATTCAATCACGGAGACTATGTGTTGTACACCGATGCTTCGAATGGGGCGGTGTTGATGCAGCATGATAGAGTTATTGCTCAAGTATATAGGCAATTGAAGGTGCAACAGAAAAATTATCCGATTCATGACCTTGATTAGCAGCAGTTGTCTTTGCCATGAAGATTTGGAGGCATTATTTGCATGGTGAGAAATGAAAAATATTTACCTAGCACAAGAGTCTCAAGTAATTATTTAATCAGAAGGAGCTGAACATGAGAGAAAGACGTTGGATAGATCTCGTGAAGGACTATGATTGTGATAATAGCTACCACCCAAGGAAAGCTAATGTCGTTGCAGGCGCCTTGAGCAGGAAAAAAACAGTCATAATCCAAATAATTGCAGAAACCTTTTCAAATAAATATTCAAAGGTTTGATCTTGAGATTTTTTCTAGAGGCAACGCTCCTAGATTAATCCACTGATAGTATAGTATACCTTGAGATACCGTATTCGTATTGGACAGTCAGCTGACTAGCAGTTGCAGAAGTGGACGAAGAGGTATGAGTCTAAGGGCGGCATGTTATATTCAATGGAGGATGGTGTGGTCAAGTATAGAGGTTAACTTTGGGTTCCAAATGTTGATTCTCTTAGATTTGGGATGACAGTGGCGCATACTTCTTCTTATTCTATACATCCGGGAAGTATGAAGATGTATAAAGATCTACGATGACTTTATTGTTGGTCATGTATAAAGCGAGATATCATGTGTTTTTGTCTGAAATCCTAACTTGTCAATAGATAAAGGCAGAGCACCAGAGGTCAGTAGGGATACTTAGGCCGCTTTCTATTCCCAAGAGGAAATGAGAGAACATTACGATGGACTTTGTAGTGGGATTGGAAAAAATAGTAAAGGGACTTAATGCTATATGGGTGATCATTGATCGTCTCAATAAATCAGCACATTTTCTGCCGATAAAGACGTCTTTCTCTATAACGCATTATGCAGAGCTGTACATTCGAGAGATAATTATCCTGCATGGAATAACAGTTTCTATATTTTCTGACAGAGACCCGAGATTTATATCGTCATTTTGGAAGAGTTTGCGTTCCGCTTTGGACTTACTGCGTGCATGTGTGATTGATTTTCATGGAAGTTTGGAATCAAAGATACCTTTAGTGGATTTTACCTATAACAACAGTTATCAATAATTTATAGGTATGGCTCCTTATGAGGCATTCTACGGAAGAATGTGTAAATAGCTGATTCATTGGTATGAGGTTGGAGAGAGAACTGAAATCGGTAAAGAGATTGTTCAGCAGACTGAAAAATATAGCAATCAGAATCCGTGATAGGATGAAGAATGCTCAGAGCTGAAAGAAAAGCTATGCTAACAAGAGAAGATAGGATCTCGGGTTTGCCGTTGGAGACCATGTATTCGTGAAAATAGCACCCATGGAGGGTGTTATGAGATTTGTCAAGAAGGGCAAGCTTAGTCCAAGATTCATTGGACTGTTTGAGAACTTAGACAGAGTGAGAGCATTGTAATACCGAGTGGCTTTGCTGCCTAATCTAGTAGGAGTACACAATGTGTTCCACGTATCTATGTTTCGTAAGTACCGGTCAAACCATTCAAATGTGCTGAATTTTGAGCCACTGCAACTTATGCCAAACCTATCATAATAGGAGAAGCCTACGCAGATCTTAAGCAGACAGAAGAGGAAGCTGCGAAACAAGGTGATAAATATGGTCAAAGTAAAGTGGTTGAATCACTCCGACGAGGAGGTTACTTAGGAGACTGAGACCGATATGAAATTAGCTACCCAGAGTTATTCAGTAAGCTTTGATTTCGAGGAATAAACTCCATTTAAAGGGGTATGAATTGTAATGTCTAAAATCCGATCACATAAACCACATGATTCAAAATATTAAATATACTACAATAATTTAATTCAATAATTTGTATTATTTGGAAGTAATCATATCTTTGTTAGAAATTTTATTATTTTATTTTATTGATGATTTTCAGGCGAATATTTGATGCTTGACAAAGAGAAGGAAACCAGGGACGATTGAGATAAAATATATTTTTAAAAAACTAATTTTCTTATTATTGGGAAGCTCAAAAGTATTTTATTTAGAGGAATAACTTTTTAAATTGTATAGAATTAGTATTTATTTGCAAGTCGATAGTTATTTCACTTTATAAATTTAATTTCGGTGAAGTAGGGGATTTTTAAGAATTTTGCACTGTAAATTCTAAAATTTTAAATTTAAAAATTACATGCAGATTTTATTACGTTTAATGGGCCGAAATAACTGGAATTGAAATGATTAAGAAAATTTTTACTAAGCTTAAAAGGGCCCAAAACCCTAAGCATAGAAGGGATTTAAAAAAAGAGAAAATCTAATGTTCCTAGCAATTGAAGCAGCCGAGACCTAACTGCACAAAAACCAGTATAAAACGTGAATTCATAGTGAGGAAAAGGAAGAAAAGTCGTCTCCTAATCGTGCTCTCAGCTCCTTTGCGCCAGTATTCGAATTTCGAGTGTTTTTAACGCAAGAGCACGTTCTATACCATTCTTTTTGCACCATTCAAATCATATTATGTATGTTATTAATGTCTGGCATGAAAAATAATTTGTAGCCAAGTGTTTGGGCAGGGAATTTTAAGGAGTCCAAAAATCTGAAAGTTCAGGAAGTTTCAAAATTTACTCCCTAGTATTTTATATCATGTGATTTATAAGTTCATTTTGTGGTAATAATGTCAACTGATGATTTGTAGTACTCGGCGTTATCTTCGATTGGATAATAAATTTCGAAAATTTTGAGTTAGGAACAAAGGAGATATGGTTTTCCTTGTAGAACTGCTCACTCTATGCGAAAATTTAACGTTTCAACCCATTTTCCTCTGTTATTTTAAATTCTGTGAGTAATGGGTTCATTTTATGGTAATGGTGTCAACTAACGATTTTTAATATTCGGTGTTTTCATTGATAGGATCATAAATTCAAAATTTTGAGTGTAAACAAAGTAAATAGGGTTTTTCACGTAAAACTGGTCAATATGTGCGAAACTTTTACATGTATTACTATAAATTATAGGTTGTTTTTCTGAATTTTTTTCAATTAAAGATTTGTAGTACTCGGCGTTATCTTTGATTTGATAGTAAATTAGAAATTTTTGAGTGAGAAACAAAGGAGATGTGATTTTTCTAGAAAAACTGTTCCATCTACTCAACCTGTTTTATTTTATATGCATGAAGTCTGCGCCTATGACATGGACCCTAAATGTGATTTTTAAAATTTTATATAAAGTATATGGAAATTTTGAGGAATGTTCATTATATGATTTGTTTAAATCAAAGAAAAAAGGAATAATATTTCGTGGAATCCGAATTGACTATGAATAAGAGGTAATGAGGGATCAGTCGAAAACAGGGGTGGTGAAATCGCAATTAAAATGGTGAATATCATCGAGAATGGGGACGGGATCTCACATAGGTAATAGAACTGTTGATAACATGAACAGTGAACTTAACCTATGATGGTTAGAAGGATTCGACGATAACGGGGTCGTTGAACTCATCAGCCTGGTACTACGGTTTATGGATATATGAATCAAATAGAAATCACTTTCAATGAACAAGCTTCACTAAATATTTATGAGAAGAGGTTTATGTTATGAAAAAAAAGTATTTTTAAGTTTTAAGAATGATGTGGATGCATTTGATTTAAAAGCTAAAAGTATTTCAGTTAATGTAATTTGAAATGCATATGATTGTGTGTGTGTGTATTACTTGTTATAATGGTTTTATTATGTTGAGTCATTAGACTCACTAGGTTTGAACGTGTGCAGGTGAGGATGGTGTTGAGACATAAGGGGATGACTACTGAGCAAGTCCAGACCAAAGGCAGTACACTCCCAAAGACATTGGATTCCATTATGATTTAAAGTTTATCGAACGTTGACGAGAGAATTTTTATTTAACATGATCGATACTTTTTTTATTTGCTGAATTTTATTATCTTCGGAGTAATTAGAATCTTATTAAAATATTATTATGATATTTATGCATTATCTGGATAATTTTGGAAACTTGGAATTTTTATTTAAATGCGGTATCGATTTTACATTTCATTAAAATTTTATCAAACTGAGGTTCCGAATATTTTTTCGATGAATAGCGTTTTCATGAATACTGAAAAAATATTATTTTGTTACTTATTTAAAATTTCATGGGTGAACTTGATCATGTTCTTCTTCGACAGTAATATAGTGCATTATAATATATGTTGCGATTATATCATGTAAATGATGTCTCTTTCAAGTACATGTTGGGGATGTCACAATCGTAAATCGTGATTGAAGGACGCCAAATGCATGCTCCACATATTTTCTACAGGAGTCTTGTTTAATTTCAATTCGGAAAACATCGATCAAAGATAGTTTTCACAATAATTGACAATTTCGGATAAATACTTTCAGTCAAGTAATATCTTGTATCATATTCTTTTCCTCCAATTGTTTAATGACCAGAAGGAACAATACATTGTGCAAGCTTGGAAAATAGATTGGACGCCTCCAAAAAACCATATCATTATTGGATCTCGGCATAACAAATTATGCATGTCAAATCCAAATATTGTAATCAAATTCCGCTCTTAAAACGATTGTTGGAAAACTATTATGACATGCATATTGACCCGTCCAATCCGCCAAAAAAAATTTTCCATTTCCAATGCATACAATCAAGACTTCCCAACATTCCACAGAATCCTAATTGTTTACCAACATAGAGTAGTAAAGAAACATTATTGGCAGTAGGTGATATCAAGTATCTCTCTACAAAAACTTCCACTATATCCTTTCAAAAGTGTTGCATACACTAAATTGTAGTAGATTCACCAATTTTATCTATTTATCATTAGCATTCGCCGTCATAGAATACGCTAGAATTTGAAATTTAGCTGTTGTTTTTCGAATATTAATACCCAGCCATCTCACACTATCACTTCATTGTGTGAAACAAACATCATGATTATTTACTACATGAACTACACAAAGGTACAAATTTTTGAGACATTCGAAATCGCCATCGTAACATTTCTTCATTATATGATTGATTCTCAAAAAAGTTACCATTGAACAAATTATGGTCGAAAACTTACCGTTCGTGGTGGATTACTACATGACATGGAATTGAACACTTTTGGGTGGATTCTCCCTCTTTTTGGATGATACAAGCATCAACCATCTCTTATTTTTGAGTATAACATTCAAAATTCTCAAAATATATCTTGTCCATATGTTTTTCATCTTCACTATCCGACAATGAAGAAGAGCTAGAGGATGACGCATGGAACTGGAAATGAGAAATCATTTTCTAGTGAGAATGTAAAATGTATGGTGTGGAAGAGTAGGATAATTCGATCACACGGTGTAATGGTTTTTAAAGATACACAGTTGGATGGATCATATTACCGTCTAGTTTATGATCATTGGATTACATTTTCTTATTTAGAAATTTATTTTTAGACTATATTGTACTTATTATTTAGATTATGACTATAGGATGTATTAGTTACATATTTATCTACATTACGATCGTAGGATTAGATAATCTTATCTAGATTATGATTGTAGGATTGATTATATTGTTATCTACAATATGAATTTTGGATTAGATTGTCTTATCTAGATTATATCAGTTTGATGAATTATATTTCTATCTACATTAACACTGTTGGATTATATTCTCCTCTCAAAATTATGATCGTAGCACTATTGGATAGGATTAAAATCTTATCTACAATATGATCGTTAAATGAGATTACATATAATATGATCCTTGGATAAGATTATAATCTTATCTTGTTTCTACTATAAATAAACTATCTTCGGTTGATAAAATAATCACACCTACAATTTTAAATCCAATAATCTCTTTGTTCCAGCCAAGTAAGTGGCATCCAATTATAAAAATTATCCTTAATTATAATGTTGAAGAAGACAAGCTCCTATTTCATATGTATCTTGATATATCACAAAATCCAATCATATGTATCGACCAATCCAAAGATCAGTTATAGACTCCTATTGAAGAAGCTTACAACGTCATCAAATAAAAACCCAAAAAATACATGATTAAATATCAATGTAGTGTCGGATAAAATCTATACTCAATGAATTTGGAATATTAAAGGGATGTATTCAACAAATTGAACTCTAAAACCAAGTGGCACATTTAAAGATGACAATGTAAGTATTTGGTATTCAAAGGGTATTGATATTACCTATCTATTTTTTTTATACGATTTGTGTATTTTTGTGCAGTTGAATGCAAGATCGTATTTGTTCATGCAAGATCCTAATTTAGTAAAGACACAAATTTGATAGTATATGACATGTTATGAAAGATATTGAGAAAACTGTTGATGATATCAATCCATTTACCATGGATAATCCGTTTAAAACTAAATAAACATTTTGTAAAATATTTAAACCACATGCAAACTTAATGCATTAAAATAGTTCGGTTGCAATATTTTATGAAACACTTTGTACGCAATATTTTTGTATTTAAAAGAACAAATAAAATGCTTCAACAATTCCTATCAAAAAATAACATTAAGTAAATTCAATAAAGTAAAAAATACATAAGTTTTTTTTTATTGAAGTTTAAAGGTCAAATCCTTCTACATCTCCTCTTCTTTCGTTGTAGGAATGATTCCATGTTCTACGTACTGGAACTGAGAACATTCGAGTTATAGAGGATTCTACACGAAAGATCCGTTGGAAAAAGGCCTTAAACCACAAATTTAAACCATCTGTTTTGAGGCTCTGGGGGTCATCCCCGGATGTTCGGGCACTCAAAGAAGGCCTACGATTGACTTGTTCCTCCATTTGAGAGTTCCGTTCCAGCTACAATCTGGTTCATATCCCACTCGTCCATTTTTCAACTTATGATGAGCTAACTAACTGAACCCTTTCCACTGCGGTCGGGTGGGACCTAGATGGCTAGTGGATCAACGCTGAGCCAGAAACTGGAAAGCACCTAACACTGGCTTCCTAGAAACCTACAGTGTCGAGCTAAAGCTCAGTTTCTCTTACCTGCACGTACGATTTTAATGGGGATCTGTTCGAAAGACCGACTGGCGCCCACCCGACTAGGGCAACTGAAAAATTAATAGAGTACAAAACTTATCTTCAAGCTTTTTTATACTTAGGTTGAATCCTACATGTCCCACTTTTTTGCTGTAGACTTCAGAGAAGAGGCATTCTTTAACGTAGGAATGCCAACGAGTGCAGCTCTTTCTTTTTTTTTGGTCGTTCCGTGAAGTGAAATTGTATCGTATGATAGTATTAGAAGACTTTTGCTTCATAATACTATAAACACACACTTCAATAGGACATGTCAATTGCCTAATAAAACTCTCAGCACACTTTCAATTCTAGTTCGGAAAAAAAGTTTCACAACCAAATACACATTCTTAAATATCTTTATGTGAAGACTATCAATCAAATATTCTATCATGCACATCTCTCTTTGTGTGAATGATTTTCTTGTCAGAATTTAATCCATTACAGTTCAATTCTCTCAATTGTAATTGCAACATCCTGTAATAAAGTAACTAATACTACTTTAAAATTTGCGGAAAATAAAAATTTTCTTATTTAAATAGTAAACCATCGCCTTCTGAATTTAAATAAAATTATCGAATAAATTCTTAAGATAAATCCAATACAAAAACATTTCCATGGCATAAAAAAATATCATTCATCACTGCAGTAAAAGCATTAACCAAAAAGAGCATTTGAAAATACTTGTTTGCCAACAAAATTTTGACTAAATAAAAATCAGAGTAAAAAGTTTAACGTGCATAAAATCCTTTCATTACAATAGCGGTCCTCAGGTTTACACCGCACATAGTCCGAGCAAGCTCACTGGTAAGCACCTCCTGTCTCCTCAAAAGCATCAACATTTGCATCGATCAAATCTAGTTATCCTAAAGGCTGAACATGCAAAAATCATGAATAACAAATAGTAGATAATAAAATCACATGCATATGAAAGTAAAATGTACGAAATAACAACGGGACATACATAAACATAGACGTACCATAACTGCATAAACATTTTATAAAAATGCTTCCATCATAACATACATAATCATACTTAATTTTGCGTAAAAATATATTCAAAGCAATTGTCCCGTAACATAAATCAACTGATCAGACTAAACTACGGTACTGGGCTGGCAGGGATCACCACAGCCTTTTGACCGGATGTCCACTCCCACATACATAAATCCTCGGTCATAATTTAAAGGGTGGAGCGGTCCCAGCTCATGTTTTACCGCTTTCCAATCCCATAATCAAAAATCCCCAGTCATGCTTTACCGGGTGGCCACAAGACAATTCACATACCTCCAAAATAATTTTTTTTTTCACGTCAATCATACTTCAAAATGTCGTGGGCTTCGTTGGAACGCTCTTGACATGCTGCCAAAATCTCATTATTTAACTAACAAAACATAGCCCTAAAGATGCACTAGGACGCGTACGAATCCCAATTTAAATAAAATAGCTTATGACGTACCGAACGACCCGGGACTCTAACCATACTTAGCCAACACCCTAACCTACTGTCCAAGAGCCTAAAACAGCCACAGACCATGACCAAGGCTCAAGAAAACATGAGCAACAGCCTATCCAAGAAAACAGTTCATGGAGACGCAATATGGCACCTATACGCTTCTCACGACTTCATGCCTAAACTAACGCGAACTAGACCCAAACGAATCCCTAGACTCAACCCTTAGACATCCCGTGAGACCCTGGTCCAGCCCGGACCCGCAGCCCAAGCCTCAAACAAGCCCAAACTGTGATACTTCCATCATGGGACTCAATCTGCGCAGCTTTTGTATTTCTGGTTCTAGCGCTTTCTCTAGCCAACCAAGTTTATCATGAAAGGACTAAGCACATTGATGTCAAGATCTATTTCGTAAAAGAGGTAATCTCAAAAGGGAAGGTGAAGCTGGAGAAGATTTCAACCAGTCAGAATTCTGCATACATGTTAACTAGACCATTACCTGGTTCAAAGTTCAGATATTTCACAGAGTCACTGCATCTCGAGGAAGAAGAAAATCTAGCAAAGGTGGATAATTTTTGAGTCAGTAGCTGAGATTTCATCTTGGAAAATGGAAGAAATATGGAAAAAGCACAAGTTCACACTGTTGGGTTAGATGTAACATTTATGATGTTCTTTCTGTGTATAGTCTTCTAGTCATTCAATAATTCAAGGACAAGAAACTACTGTATTTGTTACTCTCCAAAAACAACAATATTTTCCTTTCTTCTACACTTCCTCTCATTCTCTCGTATAGCATGCACATTCAAGAAGATAAAGTCCTTTGCTGCACATTAGTGAATCAGCACCATTCACAACACGAAGTTTAAATCAATTACTTCGTCAATATTAAACTGATGTGATCTCGCTGAAATGGGTGAGCAGGGTAAGAAGCTCCAACGGATCAAATCAACAATTTATAATGTTTGGGAACTTTGAGTGAGGATAATGGCTGTGATAACACCTGCAAACAATCAAAAGAACTCGTGAATGGGCGGCGGAGGGGTGTCCGACGTAGCCACTCCGATGCTAAAGTCAGCAGGTTGAAGATGAACACAAGCAATATTTGAGAGAAAATATGTATAATGCTTAGAGTTCAAAGATTTCAGAATATGTAAATGACATTAATACCTGCTATTTATAGTAAGAAATGGGGTAGGTACCTCGATTCTAGTGCCAGCTACTAAGTATGGCAAGTCGGCTGCCCATACCCTATCTTCTGATAACTTCCGGGACACTCCAAGTCCAAGTTGTTCTGACATATTAGACGGCATGGATCAATCATACTCGAGTGTAGTGCAATTCTCGAGGTGGCCCGGGTAGTAGAGTTCCCGGGTGGTTGATAGCGAGCCCGAGTTTATGATGATTGCCCGGGAAGAGAAGATTTACCCAAGTCCTCAGGAAAGTAACTAGCTTATCGAGATGTGATCTGGGCTATCCAAGTAACAAACCGGGTTGACGAGGACCCAGATCCTTATGGGGGTATCACCACCCATTCTTAAAATAGTCGGGCTAGAGCTTGACTCGCTGTCCGGATCTGTCGTACTTGTTCTTTTGTTGAAACACAACTCGGAATGTGTAAGAGCATCGGGGGGTTTAAATATCCCATATATGAAATGGGATACCGGGGTCTGATACAACCCGGGCTTTGAGTAAAATGCCGGGGCCTCATATCTCCTGGGCTCTGCACTTTTTGTCGTTTAGTATTCTCGGTTAGTCCAAGAGGTGTCATAATGATGCGTGCTTTAGCATTTATACGCCAAAAATCATTTCGTATTCCGAGAATCAGATAAGTCTGACACATCGACAAGTGTGCACGTCCTTTCATATGCCCGGTACAATTTACGAGGCGTATCTTGAGCGTACATGTGTGCTTAATTCAACGGCCGAGATGCCTCCCCTCTGCCTATATATATTAGGCCTCCTATTTTTCAAAAATCACTTTCAAATTCAAATATTCGACGAAGTTCTTACAAAATTTTTCCTCGAAGCTCCTCCGTGCAAAACTCTTCCTTCTCCGGTGAATTTCCGCCGCTGCAACTACTTATCTCTCTCTTCAGCTCGTAAGTTTTCTTCCTCTTATCCCATTATAACATGTCGAATTCAACTTCTTCTACTTCGGGGGCAAATGCGAGAGGCTCTCCTAGTGACGAGTCCACCGCGATGCGCTCTGATTCATCCTCATCTCCCCCTCGTCGTCGCCTTACTACCCTAACTTCTAAGAAAACAAAAATCATTCAAACCAAACCTTTCTCTGCAAAACCTTCTTCCTCGGGCACCTCCCGAGCTCCAAAGCAGGACAAGGGTAAGGGTAAAGCCCAGGCTTCTGACCGCCCTTCTCCTGAGGCCCCGGGAGTTCTTTGGTTCTCCTCAATGAGCAGCACTTTGCGCTCGGGGGCGGACGAGGAACTTCGAACTCTAGGGTCTATTTCTTCTTCCTATTCCATTCTAATTCGCGGGGCTTCTGATAGGGCAAACAGTCCTCCCAAGGGCTATACTACCTTTTTCCGGGACCAACTCAAAAATGGTCTTCGTTTCCCCCTCTCTTTTTTTTATATTCGGGTCGCCAAGTTTTTTGGCATGCCTGTCAATCAATTCCACCCTAATTCATTCCGTATCATGGCCTCGGCCTATGTTTTGATTAAAATAAATAATCTCCTTATCAACCCTCTCATTCTTCACTATTATTTTTCTTTTCGGCTTGGGGATAATGCATTTTCCCTGACTGCCCAGCAAAATGCTTGATTCCTTGATGATATCCATTCCTCTCAGAAAGGGTGGAAAGGAATATACTTTTTTTATTCAACTCCCCGATCCTCTCCCTTGTCTGACCGGGTTTCTTTCTTCCTTCCCACACAACCATCCCTTCTCGAAGCCTACAAACTTGAGGAGCCTTTCCTCATAAGTCAAACCCTGGTGGAGAGCCAAAAATATTCCTCTTCTATTCTCATTTCAAATGAGAATCTGGAAGCTTATGGGTTGAGTACCCGGATTGAGGACCCTTTGGACAGGGTGATTGACGAGGTTGCTGGCTCGGGTGCTCAGCCTGGTATACTTTTTTCAATTTTACTTTTATACATACTTCGCTATTTGTACTGACGTTTCATTTTCCCTATTTGCGCAGATAACTCAAGAATGAAAGAGACCTTTGCGAAGAAATGGGCGGCTGAAAAGGCAGCCAAAGAGAAAAAGTTGGCAGCCCGGAAAGCTGCTCTTGAGAAAAAACAGGCCGAGGAGCAAGCAGCCCGGTGAGCTGAGTTAACCCGAGCGGAGGCCCATCAAGAAAAGGTGACCCGAGATTCATCCCAGGAAGACCCTGAAGACCACATACCCCTTACCCAGAGGAAGCAAAAGGCTGTCACAAGCCCGGAGCCAATTCTGGTCGAGAACAACCGAGAGGTGGGTCAAAACTCCTCCCAAGCAACCCAGTCAACCACTTCCCCCTCCCGGGAACAACCCACCCAATAGCCTCCCCTTCTGGAGCAGCCTCCCCGAGCCAATATCCTGGTAAGGGGTTTGAAGACTCGCAAGCAGCTCCTCACTCCTGATGAAGAGGCCCGCTTGAAGAATTTCCGAGCCTCTGCCAAGCTCTTCGAGGGCTCAAATAAACTTTTAGAGGTAAGTTCTCATATATTTCCTTAATATTTTCTTGCTTTAATCATTGTTTATTCTTACTGATATTTGCTTATACACAGGCTGTTGATCTCAGCTTTCGAGGAGGTTGCTGGGGCTGCCACTACCTCTTGTAAGCGAGCCCGATACTTTCAAGATAATCAAGAGAAGCTACAAGAGGAGTTAGCCCGGGCTCGAGCCGCTCACGAGGAGGAAGTGGCTAGCTTGTGCTCGGCCTTGGACAAGGCCCAAGAGGATGTCAATGAAGGCCTTGTCCGAGAGGAACGTCTGCAAGGCTTTCTTTCTTTTTCGGAATCGAGGATCCATGCCCTTTTTGAACAGATAGATGTGCAAATGCACCGGGCCGAGAGAGCTGAGAATGCCCTGGCCTTGGCTGAGTACAATAAAGACAAATGGCAGGCTTCCTTCCTCCAATCTCCCGAGTTTAAGAAGGCCGTGGTAGATAAGGCCTACCCTCTTTTTCAGACCGGCTTTGAGAAATGTCGGGAACAATTTGAGGAAGCCGGACTCCTGCCCCAAGATAAGGAAAATTTTCCTGATTTTGTCTGGCCATTGCATCCCTTCCCAAGGATGGCGAGGAGGAGAAGGAGGCGGACCGAGAAGAGCAGCCCGGGCCTGAACATGTAGATATAGACTAGGATTTGTATTTTCCCTTTTTCTTTTCATGTATTTTAATCATTCGGCCCTCGGGCTTTTATTAATGAAAATATTCATTTCCCCTTATCTTCTCTGCAATCATATTTTGATAAGTCTTCAATAACTCGGGTAATATAACTGCTTGTATGTAAATAACCAAAAAATTTTCTAAGTGTTCGAATTAACCGGTAAATTCAGATAAGTATCCGGGGTCTTAATCCCCGTAATGAATAAAATACCTCATACTCCGCAAGTGACCTAGAAGTAAGCATCCTAAAACCCAGATATAAAACCTTGGCGTGTATACCAAGCAGACAAGTTGGGCAAGAGAGCATATTTCGGGGTTTAGACTGGTCGAGGTGCGGTGCCCCTAGCTCGGATGTAGTACCCTGGGCTTTTAAGAACCAAGATACGGAGCCTTGGGCCGAGGATCATGTCCCGGGACTTGGGAATGGTCGAGGTGTGGTGCCCCGAGCCAGGGTGTAGTGTCCTGGGCTTTTAAGAACCAAGGTACGGAGCCTTGGGCCGGGGATCATGTCCCGAGACTTGGGAATGGTCGAGGTGTGGTGCCCCGAACCAGGGTGTAATGCCCTGGACTTTTAAGAACCAAGGTACGGAGCCTTGGGCCGGGGATCATGTCCCGGGACTTGGGAATGGTCGAGGTGTGGTGCCCCGAGCCAGGGTGTAGTACCCTGGGCTTTTAAGAACCAAGGTACGGAGCCTTGGGCCGGGGATCATGTCCCGAGACTTGGGAATGGTCGAGGTGTGGTGCTCCGAGCCAGGGTGTAGTGCCCTGGGCTTTTAAGAATCAAGGTACGGAGCCTTGGGCCGGGGATCATGTCTCGGGACTTGGGAATGGTCGAAGTGTGGTGCCCCGAGCCAGGGTGTAGTTCCCTGGGCTTTTCTTTTAACATCCCGGGCCTAGTACTTCCCAGCATAAGATAACAGAAACATTCATAACATTCTTTGAGGAAACATGTCTTTCATTTATTTCTTCCATCAAATAATTACATTTGTCACGCATAGTACTTCTTTAAATTAAAAACATTCCAAGGCCTTTTGAGCAGATGTCCTTGAGCATCTGCTAAATAAAAAGATCTCGAGCTGATTTTCCGGGTGATTTTATTAGGTCCTTCCCACCATGCTTCCAGCTTCCCAACATCCCCAGCAGGGTTGAACTTTTCATGACTAGATCCCCCAATTGGAAATCTCGGATCCGGACCTTTTTCTTATATGACTTCATGACCCGGCTCCGATATGCTTCCATTCGAATGAAAGCTCGATCTCTTTTTTCTTCCACCAAATCCAACTCCATAGCCCGGGCCTGATCATTGTTGTCCGGGTAAGATTCTACCCGAGAAGAAGTTTGCCCGATCTCAACTGGAAGGACTGCTTCAGAACCATAGACCAGATTGAAAGGAGTTTCTTGAGTAGGTGCCCGGGGAGTAGTTCTGTAAGCCCAAAGAACACTGGGTAATTCCTCCGCCCAATCCTTTCATTTGCCTTGTAGCTTCGTCTTCAGTGCTTGTACAATAATTCTATTGACAACTTCTGTTTGGCCATTAGCTTGAGGAAATGCAACAAATATAAAAGATTGAGTGATCTTCATTTCCCTGCACCATGACGTAATTCCTTTGCTTTGAAACTGTCTACCATTATCTGAAATTAGTCTTCTGGGCACCCCAAACTGGCACACAATGTTTTCCACAAAAACTTCAATACTTCCTGCTCAGTATTTTTTGCCAAGGGCTCAGCTTCTACCCACTTGGAAAAGTAATCCACAGCTACTAATAAGAATTTTTTCTGAGCCCGGGCAATTTGGAAAGGACCCACGATATCCATGCCCCATTGATCAAAGGGGTAAGATGCCCAGATAGGCTTCATGCGAGTAGTCGGGATGTGTTTAAAATTCGAGTGATGTTGACAGCCCTCACAAGATTGGACCACCCGAGCAGAATCTTGACTAAGAGTTGGCCACCAGAAATTGGCAAGCATTGTTTTCCGGGCCAAAGACATTCCTCCAATGTGCTCAGCACAACATCCTTCATGAATATATCGAAGGACATAGTCTACCTCTTTCTCAGATAAACATTTCAAAAGAGGTCCCTGGAACGATCTCTTATACAAAATACTATTTAAGAGAACAAACCTGAGAGCTTGTCTTTTAGTTTTCTTAGCTCGGGCTTTGTCCTCAGGCAGTTCATTATTTACGATGAACTTGATCAGAGGTGTCATCCAGGAGTCCTCGAGTTCTGGTAACATTTCTGCCTCAATAGAGAGGATCAACCTGGAAACATACAAAACCTCCCGGGTGATAACTTCTGATAAAGAAGCAGACATTTTTGCCAGGGTATCTGCCTTGCTATTCTCCTCCCGGGGTATTTGTTCAATACCCCAATCTGCAAAACTTGTGATTGGGCTTTGATGAGCTGTAAATACTTTAGCATCCTGTCATCCTTAGCTTCATACACGCCCTTTATCTGCTGAGTAATGAGTTGCGACTCAGAATACAGAATAATCCGGGAAGCCCCAACTTCCCGGGCAGCTTGGATACCAGCTAGGACAGCCTCATACTCGGCCTCATTGTTGGTTACCCTGGAGTCAATCCTCAGGGCTAGTTTAATCTTTTCTCTCGGGGGAGATATTATCACAACCCCTACTCCACACCCGGCAAGGCTAGATGCCCCCATCCACGAATATTCTCCATACTTCCTCCTCATTGGGTTGGACCATCTCGGATAAAAAATCTGACAGAGCTTGTGCTTTGATGGCAACCCGGGGTTTGTATGCAATGTCATACTCCCCCAACTCTACTGTCCACTTGATCATTCGCCCGGACACTTCAGAGTGAGTCATGATCTTGCCGAGAGGACTATTGGTAAGAAAAATGATTTGATGTGACGGGAAATAGGGCCTTAGCTTCCGGGCGGTCATGATCAAGGCCAAAGAAATTTTCTCCACTCAACTGTATCGGAGCTAGGGTCCCTTAGAGCATGGCTGACATAATAGACAGGCTTTTGATCAGAGCCTTCTTCTTTTATTAGAACTGAGCTGACAGCATAATCCGTAGTGGACAGATAAACAAATAACTTCTCCCCGCGCTTCGGCTTCACCAATACAGGGAGCTCTGCAAGATGAATATTCAAGTCCTGGAAGGCCTGTTCACATTTATCATCCCATACAAATTGTTGGGCCTTCCTCAAGACTTGAAAGAAAGGATAACTCATGTGTGCTGATCGGGAAATAAATCGAGAGAGGGAAGCAATCCTCTCGGTCAGCTTTTGTAATTTTTTGACAGATCAGGGAGATGGCATGCACAACACATATTTGACTTTTTCCTGATTTACCTCGATCCCTCGATCTGTCACTATGAATCCCAAGAATTTGCCACTCTTTACGCCAAAAATACACTTGGCAGGGGTTAAGCTTGATTCTGTAATGCATGAGAGTGGCAAAGGTTTCTTCTAGATCAACAATAAAGCTTGCAACCTCCCGGGTCTTGCCCAGAATATCATCCACATAGACCTCCACATTTCAGCCCAGCTGCTTCTCGAAATTCATCAGACGCTGATAAGTAGCCCTTGCATTCTTCAACCCGAAAGACGTTACAATATAACAAAATGTACCTCCCGATGTGATGAAGCTGACTTTATCTTGATCAATCTTGACCAGGGGGATTTGATAATACCCCTGGTATGCATCCATGAAGCTCAGCAATTCGAAGCCCGATGTGGAATCCACCAATTGATCAATACGGGGCAGAGGATAATGATCCTTGGGACAGACCTTATTAAGATTGCGGAAGTCTACACACATGCGCCATTTCCCGGTAGATTTGGGCACCAATATCACATTCGAGAGCCATGTAGGGAATTGAATTTCTCGAATGTGGCCAGCCTTCAGGAGTTCTTTCACTTGCTCATCAATAACTTTGTCCTTTTCAGGACCAAAGTGTGTCTTCTTTTGCTTTATCGGGTGAGATCCCGTGAGAATGTTCAGTTGGTGCTCCGATATTAAGGAAGAAATCCCTGTCAGCTCCTGTTGGGACCAGGCAAACACATGGATATTAGCTTTTAAACAGTTAATTAAACTAACCCGGGTGGATGTACTGAGATCCCGAGCCACCCGGATTTTTTGGCCTGGTCCGACTTCTACTATCTCCTGCTCTTCTTCTGTTACAAAATGCACTTCCCCTTTCTCCACCACTCTTCCTCCTACTACATCCACTCTGGCTTTCTTCCTTTCTCTCTTGGATTTTCTCTGATCCGCCCGAACTGCTTCCACATAGCATTTCCGAGAAGATGGCTGATCTCCCCGGACTTCTCCTACCCTGGCTCCCACAAGAAACTTTATCTTTTGGTGGTAAGTAGATGCCACAGCCCTCAGCTCATTCATGGTCGGCCTCCCTAAAATGATGTTATATGATGATGGGGAGTCCACCACAGTGAAAGAAGTCATCACCGTTTTCTTGAGATCTTGGGAGCCCAGGGTTAGTGGTAAGACAATCTCCCCTTCCGGGTAGACCACATCGCCAGCAAAGCCAAAGAGGGCAGTTTCCACAGTTTCCAACTGATAGCCCTGCAAATCCATCTGCACAAAGGCATCTTTAAAAATTACATTTACATAGCTGCCCGAGTCAATAAAGACTCTCAGAATGTCATAATTTACCACTCGGGCTTGGATAATCAAGGCATCATTGTGGGGATAGATTCACTCCCTTTAAATCCTCTGGGCCAAAACTGATGGCTGCCTTGTCTTCCTCATTCCCTCTACCTCCATACACTCCCTCCTACTCCTCGACTTCCTCGCCTGGTTGGAGTCTCCGTCATTAGAGCCTCCTGATATCATTTTTATCAACCTCGTAGCAGGGGGTGAATTCTTTTTTCCCTCAAGCTCGGGCTCTCTTCTTCTCCCGGGCTCTCCTCTCGGACTATTCCTCATACCTCCTCCTCGGGCGCTGGATCCTGGCTGTCGAGATGTCCAAGGTGGCTATCTCGGCTCTCTGCTATTGTGACTGGGTCCGAGGATGGGAGATGGGACATAATTTCCCTTCAATGTCTTCCAATCTTTGGTGTTGTGGTAACACACTTTGTGGAGAGAACAAAATCCTCTCTTTTCTGGCCGGGGTAATTGATGGTCCGGGGCCAAGTCTCTGCTACATTCTTGAACTTCCCTCTCCCGGGCAATCTTCAAAGGCACGTGATGGGAAAAGTGCCCTAGATTACCTCTCTTCTGTCCCCTCTCCTCGGGCTTAGACACCCGGTCTCCTCTCTCCTTCTTAACAGCCTCCCTCTTCTGCTTCTGAGCATCTTCCATATTAATATACTTCTCTGCCACGTACAACAAGTCCTCAAATCCCCGGGCACCTTCTTGGTCAATGATTTAAAAAACTCACCCTCCCTCAAGCCCTGGGTGAATGCGGTTGTCTTTCTTTCGGTGGCACAAGTGGGGACATCCAAAGCCACTCTGTTGAATCTCCTGATTTAAGCCCTTAAGCTCTCTTCCGGGCTCTGCTTGACCTCGAAAAGACTGAAAGCAGTCTTTTTGTACTCTTTGCTGCTGCTAAAATGGTGTGATAACACCTTTTGAAAGTCCTTGAAGGAATGTATGGTTTGAGGGGACAATCCCTCGAACCATCTCTGGGCTGAATCCACCAGCATTGTGTGGAACACTTTACACTTTATTCTGTTAGTGTAACAGTGCATCATGGCCATGTTCTCGAATCTGGCCAAGTGTTCCTCAGGGTCTGCGTTGCCATCATAGTCTTTTATTTTGGCAGACTTAAAATTCCCGGGAAGAGGTTCCCGGACAATGGCCTCAGCAAACGGGCATCCCCTGGCAACTACTCGGGAAGTGCCCCGATTCTCCAATTGTCCTTCTAGCACCTTCATCTTTTGTCTCAGCTTTACCAACTCCTCTGCCACAGTGGGAGATTTGGACCCGGTGCTGGACTCCTCGTCCTCTCCCCTACCTCCTCTTCCTCCCTCACTTCTTGCTCTTGCTCCTGCTCTCGCTCATGTCTGTTCCCAGGTGGGGTAACATGTTGAGAAACTTATTCATGGCCATAGCTTGCTTTACGGCAACAGATACAATATTCTTCAACCCTTCCGGGGTCATAGTGATGAGATTTGGCCCGATATTATTGACCTCAACTTGTCTCGAAGCTTGCCCTCCATCTTCCTGGGCTCGGGAATTATCTTGATTAGTTCTTCTGGTACGAGCCATATCAACGTCTTGAACTCAAGTTTCCCACAGACGGCGCCAATGATTTGATCTCACTGAAATGGGTGAGCCGGGTAAGAAGCTCCAACGGATCAGTCAACAATTTATAATGTTTGGGAACTTTGAGTGAGGATAATGGCTGTGATAACACCTGCAAACAATCAAAAGAACTCGTGAATGGGTGCCGGAGGGGTGTCCGACGTAGCCACTCCGATACTAAAGTCAGCAGGTTGAAGATGAACACAAGTAATATTTGAGAGAAAATATGTATAATGCTTAGAGTTCAAAGATTTCAAAATATGTAAATGACATTAATACCTGCTATTTATAGTTAGAAATGGAGTAGGTACCTCGATTCTAGTGTCAGCTACTAAGTATGGCAATTCGGCTGCTCATACCCTATCTTCTGATAACTTCCGGGACACTCCAAGTCCAAGTTGTTCTGACAGATTAGACGGAATGTATCAATCATACTCGAGTGTGGTGCAATTCTCGAGGTGGCCTGGGTAGTAGAGTTCCCTGGTGGTTGATAGAGAGCCCGGGTTTATGATGATTGCCCGGGAAGAGAAGATTTACCCGGGTCCTCGGGAAAGTAACTGGCTTATCGAAATGTGATCTGGGCTATCCAAGGAACAAACCGGGTCGACGAGGACTCGGATCCTTATGGGGGTATCATAAACATTGCTGAAGTCATATACAATTAATAACTTCACTATTTGACGAAAAAAATAGAAGTAAATGCAACATTTGACTTCACCATAAGGTTTGTTTCAACCTACTGCCTGCACGGGCAATGAACGGCCCGGATCACTCCATATGAGTAATCCGGGCCCACCTCTATGTAAAAAAAAAAAAATTGACTCGAAAAAATCCGAGCCGCTGGATCGACCCTTGCGCTTCGGTAATTAACTAATATGATGCTGTAAAAGACGTTTTTTACTTTTTCAAACAATGTTACCTATGAAATAATATGTAGCAATTTGCTTCGGTAATCAACAAAACTGATGAAGTAAAAGATGTTTTTTACTTCGGAATTGGCCCAGTTTCGAATTTGTTTTTGCTGGTTGGATCAGTAAAATACTTCGCTTTTTATGGCTCATTACTTCATTTTTAGGCGAAGTAAAAAAAATATTTTTTTATTTCATATACGTCTAGTTGGTAATAAAAATTCTACTACTTTGGATAATGTTTGAAGTAAAAAGTCCTTTTTCTCATAGTGAATTTGGAGATAATCTAATTTTTCCTCAATTTACTGGCCTAAATGTTGCAGCTTCTTGTACGATCCATATTATTAGGCACCGTTTGGTTCGTGTGATAGGATAAGTAAATGATATATAATAATAGTGATTATAAAATAAAAAGTAAGGATACACAATACATTATGATAAATTATATGATGTTTGGTATGAGTTTAACTTTCTTGATTATTTTTGTTAACTATTTACTAAAATGCCTTCATCATATATTAGTTAGTAATATATTCTTAAAATGATTGAATAAATAAATAAAATATCTAGAATTAATTGGTTTAAAAAATTATAAATAAAATTTAAATATCATATTAATTATTAAATTTTCATTAATTCCAATTTTCGAAAAAAAAAACTAAAAACCCGATTAATATTATAAAAAATAATTAAATTTTGATAATAATATAAATATGCATTTATTGTGATAATTAAAGTATTAATACAAATTTGAATAATAAAAAATGATTAATAAAAATTATAATATTACAGTTAAAAATAATATAATAATAAAAAATATGATCAATAATAATTAAATTATTTATAATATTAGTCAAATTAAAAATTATATTTAAATATTATTAAATGTTTTGAATCTATAATTATTTTAAACTTTAAAATATTAAAGAAAAATTTAAATTAATTAAACATAATCCCTTCTCCCCCAAAGGATTATATAATCACCCACATGAGGATAATAATACATATGTGCGGGTCGGGTGCGGGCTGAACGGGCCTATCATAATCTTAATCATGCACACCAAACACATGATAAGTGAATGATTAACAATCAATCTCCCCTTATCATGCACACCAAACAATGCCTTATAGTATTGTGATAATCATATACTAACGTATTATTTACCCAAACTATATAATATATTTTTTTTAACATCAATTTCTAGAACGAAATTGACCGAAATGGTCTTTGCAAAGCAACTTTGAAAATTTGGAACTTTCTCTTTACTATTGAATACATGAAGCTAATTGAACAATCCACACATAGCAAACACGGTTATGACATCTGCATGTAAAGTAATTTAATTCCCAAAAGATATTAAAAAATAAAATAAAAATAATTTTAAAAAAAAAACCCTTGGCCAGAAGTAAGCTAATCACTTGCAAATACTTTTAGGCATAGCCGATTTGTGGTATAAGATAAAAAAAATTGTATCATACAAGATGATAATAAATCAATATGTATATAAGAATATATAATCAATTAATGTCTCATTCTTTGTTTCCAAAAATATCTTAAGTTCAACATATATATTTAATTGTGGGAAATTATTTATCTATGATTCATAGACTGAGAGCTCCAAAGTAATCACAATCGGGTCAACCATGCATCCACTAGAAAAAATGTCATATTTTTTTTAATCATAGTAATGTCATAATTTTCGATTGAGACTATTCTTGCCTTCGAATTTGGTTGATAACTCATTATATGCTGGCAAATGAATTGCTTCTCAATCAAATATTCAAAAGTATAGTTCAGGACGTATCTAATCAGTTCAATCGTTATCTATATGTTGTCATTAATAATTGTCCCTGCCAAATAGAGTAATCGAAACGTGACGTTTGAACTGTTATACTGTGTAAAAAGTTTGAGTTATATCATTACAACATGTTGTAGCTTTTGGTAAAAACGACAAACACTACCCTCGGTCCGATATTATATATAATCAAAATTATAATGAAAGAGTACACTATTAGTTTAATATAAACGAAAATACTTTTGTCAATGACTTATATTATATTTGACAATAAAGTTTCAAGTTTGACACAACATTTTATTTTCGAGATCCAATTATAATAATCTCTTCCCTAAACTCGAACACCGAAAACACCTATATCCTAGAAAAGGACCTGTTTGACTATATGGGTTCAGTCCATTCAAACTACAAAGAAAATCGGGGCTTATTGTGTAGACACGGAATATAATTTTATTGGAAATTAAAGAATGGAATACCATTTTCGTCATTACTGATGTCAAATTCGCATGCATCACATTCGCTGGTGTCCGATAATTTTATCATATGATCGATAGTCATATTTTTTTTGTTTGTTTCAAAATTCACACCATATTTGACACATATGATCCATTTGAATTGTCATATTTTTTATGACCAAAAAATGTTGCGAATAATTCACATGGTGAGTCGTGCGTAATATGTATTCTAAAAAACACGAAAATAAAAATAAAATAAGCTCAAAAATTTGGAAAGCCACACAAAATTGGACTAAGGATTCTAGGTATCCCATTGGATTGGTTCTGTGCCAAATATAGCATATGATAAGTCTTCTTCATGTTTTTCGTGGAAAAAATTAAAGTTAACTATTCTAGGATTGATCAGATAATTAATATGCAGAATAATCGTCATTCATTTCTTATTCTTATTATCCAATATGATTGATCCTTTTTCTTATATGTGCATAGCACCGTATCCATAAATAATATTAACTGTTGCAAAAAAACTATTAATAGAAGGATTCGAATAAATGCCTTGTCTTTGTGAGTAGAATTAATTTTTCTCAAAAAAAACTCACGTGAGACGTTCTTACGGGCAGTGGCGGAGCCAAAAATATGGCTCTGCCCGGACTAAAGGAGCATGTGGCTCCGCCCCTGCTTACGAGTCAATTTTGTGATACAAATCTCCAATCTTACCCAACTCAATATATGCCAAAAATATTATTATTAATGATACTTATAGATAATGTCAACCCGTCTAACAATTATAAACATGTGAGAATGTCTCACAAAAATCTTACTCATTTTTCTTTTCTAAATTTATTAGGTAAGCTTATTACTCTGTAAAATAAAAAAAGAAGTAAAAATAGTCAGTTTGGCAACAATTTGGCAAAACCATGCCATATTTGGTTCATTTACAATGTCCCTTCGTGGATATCGATGAAATTGGAACGATACATAGAAGATTAGAATGGCTTTGCGCAAGGATGACACACATAAATCGAGAAATGGTTCATTTACAAAGCATAACACAGCATATAAGCCCAACACAATATACATTTTCTATGTAAGAATAATCTATTCGTTTAAGTTCTCAAAGCGTCATTCATTTCCAGTTTTCATTTATCAAACGCCATAATAAAACAAAAAGAATAAAATACCAAATAAAAAATATAAATATTATTGACTTGAATATACAAAAAGCTGCCATCAACTAAATTGTAATTAATATAATTACAAACTACCATAACTTATTAAAACAAATTAAAATAACTAATCCGACTTAGCACAAAAAAAAATATCGTTAATTAAAAAAATTAGACAAATTAATTCGCAACATTTGAATAACATCACTAATTATAAATTAAAGGATACTCTTTATCTATTCTCTTTTTTCCCAACATACCATTCGCTATTAAAAAAAGTAAAGTTTTATCGTATTAAAATCCTAATATTATATGCATTATTTATAATATAATTAAAAAATGCAGCCCACTTTTGAGTTTCCGAAGCAAAAAAAAACACGTGCGCCTTGTAACGCACACATTATTTGACTGTGGTTGGTAACAGCTGACGCAAATGCGTCGCCGCCTCAAAGCCCGCCAATCGTTCATTCCATGCACATAATATCTATTTTTGAATAAGATATCACTTTAGATTTATTATAGGACACGCGTATTCCAAAATTATGTGTGGAAGTTTTATTACGTAACTTGTAACTGCCAATATGTATATAATGTATGAGATATAAATTATTGAAGTTAAGTTATAATAATTAAGGTAAATATTGTATCTCGGGACTTCCCGAATTAATGTTTTTGTAGTTCATTTAAAAAAAAAATTTAAGGTAAAGTTATTGATAGTTAAATTTAGTTCTAATTACATGATTTTTTTTTAATATTTGTTACTACTAAATTGAATCATATGAAATGATAAGCACGTTTAATCTAGCATATTTTAGTACAATGAAAAAAAGAAAAATATAGTTTAAATCTAATCGTTGATATCGAGCGTGAGGTCGGCCTTATAGGCCCATGCCTAATGTTTTAATTCAACCACAAGACTCAAATGTTGGAGAAGATGTCTTGTAAGCCACCTGTTGACTAATGAATTTATTGACTAAGTTGTGATAAACAATCTTTATTTTAATATAAATTATTAGTTCATGGTTTAATATTTCTTTATCTCTACACCCAATTGAAATACATAGATAAAGACCTTGATTATAATCTAATACAAATGAATCGTAATTCAATGTTGAAACTCATTTGTAAACACTGTATGATCTAAATTCGTTCCTAGTCGATTCAGCTGCTTAAAACGTGGATAAAAGTCGTTTGAGCTCGAGACTAGCATATGTGATGTTTTATACCGTATTTCTTGGTAAGGGCATAGAGATACCCAAACATGCAGATGGATAGTCATATGATGATTATACAGAATCGCCCTCCCTCGGATTTTCCAAGTGGTTATCATTAATCGAGAGGATATGTTTGTGCTTACACCATTAGTCCTTACGACTCAGGACAACACCGAGGCTCTATATGCTAAGGTTGTGCTTTGACTCGTTTACGGACTCCATGAGGGTCATAGGATGGAGAGATTGAGTACAGTTGCGACACATGTAGGAGCCAGTGCATTGTATTCGAGAAAGCACCGCTCACCTACCGGTGTGGATATTATATGTGATTTGATGAGATAATAGTGCATGAAATCTCTAGCCATAGTATGAGATGTACGTTAGAGAAGGAGTTCTCCAATTATACATGCGATGCCAGTATTTATTCTCAAAGATGTGTTACATAGTTATCGAATTATTATGCAACCTTCGATGAACCAACGTTTACAGATTCGATCGAGATATATGAGATGAACGGACTGTACTGTACGTTAATCATAATCGACTGATTCTTACAGATACTATCAATGATACCTAGAGAATCGTGGGACGATACTACTAGACGCTCTTACCATGATTCGATAGGTTTAATCAGGAATATGATCTATGACATTCTCATGATCCATTGTTGATACCTAGAATGAGACAAATTAAGGATAAGCCCGAATAAATGATTATGTCCTGAATTACAAAAAGTTGTGTACCCATGGCTAGCTATATAGTAAATTCAAAAGGTTGAATTTATAAAATTTAGAGTGAATAAATTCAAGAAGCTGAATTTATAAAATTTGATGATTTAGTTTATTAAACTCAAAAGTTGATTTATTAAATATTAAATTAAACATAGTGAGAAGTATGATTAATGATCTTAGGATGCGTTTGGTTGAGTGGATTAAATAAGGATAGATTAATAGTCAAATATTTATCGTTAAAATTTTAAGTTGTTTTAGTAATCATTTTGACCCGATTTAAGATCCAATTTTATGGATAACTATTTTATTAATAAATTTGGATCTTAAATCGGGTCAAAATGATTATTAATATATCTTAAAATTTTAACGATAAATATTTGACTATTAATCTATCATTATTTAATCCACTCAACCAAACACACCCTTATATGAGTACAAGTCCAATATAATAAATAATTAAAGTTATTAATAAACTTTGATTAATTGATTAAATTAGTTGGAGTAGTCCAATTAATTAATCAAGTCCATTAATATTAATTAAAAAGCTCAAATGTTGTATTATGGTAATTAGGTCATGAGGGTTTTATTTAAGTAGAGACTTAAACCCTAGCCTCCATATGACACCATAATTTCGAAAATCACTCTCCTATCTCTCAAAAAGTTTTTGGCCTCCGTCAAAGAATTTTGGTTTGAGCCGCCTTTAGTTTTTAATCTCCAACAATGAAATTTCTTCCAAATATTATAGTGCTATTTGAAAGAGGAACAAATCTTCCAGTCGTGGACTTGATAAAAGGATTGAAGAAAAAGGAGCCTCGAAGGAAGTTCGTAGGAAATACATCAAGAGCTATCTCCGCTAATCCCGGAATATTTGGATCCTTGTGAATCCTTCACCAGAGGTAAAAGTTTTGAACATCCTATGTATGTTTAATTATTGAAACCATACGAGTGCTCAAACAAATATATCTTGAATACTAGTACGCAAACAAATATATCTTGAATGTCAAGATCTAAAATTTTTTAAAACTTCCACTGCGTTTGGGCACGAGAAAACTGAGATCCAACATCAAACTCGATGGGATGTCCTATCAAACTACCTTGAGGAGCTCAGAGATCGCCTGAAGATAGGCACACAAGAGAAAATGGTGAAGTACGAGGAGGTCGGAGTTCACCAGCTAATTCTTAGGGACAACCTGCCTTACCTTTTATTTTCACTAGATCTGGCAATGTATCAACTTGATATGATGAGCTGGGGGAAGAAAAATTTAAATGGAAAGTATAATCGTTTAGGATCTGTACTATTTGAATCCGCAAGTAAGGAAGGCTATGAGAATTTCATTATTTGATAAAGATAAGGATCAATTCTCGATTAAAGGTTGGGGAAGTATCCGAGTTCGTCTCATAGATCGAAAGTGATTGATACCAAACTGGCTTCGGGGGTTAGCTCTTGTCCTTATCTCTCGTATGATGGGATACGCTATATACCACAACCAACCACTTCCTTTAACATTTTTCTTCGTGATTTCAGGTGTGTTTGGGTCACTGTTCAGTGCCACAGCTTGGTCTTAATCATCATAAACCTACCACTTTCCTTAAAAATTATACACCTTATTTTCTCAGTGAGCATCACTTAGTGTCGTCTCTAGGAAATCTGAGCGAGACGTAGAGGTGGCCAGAAGAAAAGGGAGTCAGAGAAAATATACAGTTTGATCAAGATTTGATTAGAAAAATGAACCGTAATTGGGAGCCACGATCAAGGGAATGAGTTTAGCCCATCTACCTAAGTTTATCACTAAAACTGTGGAAAGGGGATGAGGGAAAATAAAGTTTCTTAACCCTCTTTTGGTGAGAGCATACCATTTGAAATAATGAAGGAAAACCAAGAAGCATCACAAAGTCATGATATCATCACTAACCCCTAAACTTGCGATGAGGAAGAGATAGAGACGGTTTATGATATATCGTCGCTAAAATTAGCAACAGTTTTTGACTAATATGTCGCTAATTATCGACGGTTTAAGTTATGACGTCACGGTTTTTTAATTAGCGACCTTTTTTTTAACTAAACCGTCGATGGTTTAGGCATAATCAGTCTCTAAATTTTTAAGTAAATAAAAAAAATTACTTTTATAATTAAATAAATCTAACAAAAAAACTTACAATCTTTCTAAGCTGATAATATTCATGATCTTAACTAAAACATAGAAATTTATCAAGTAATGAAGCAAAAAAACTTACCCTAAATCGAAACTAAATTCGTCTAAGAGAGAAAGATTTATCATAGATGTGGAAGGTGTGAAGAAAAATGGACTGAAAACGCGAGTATTTATAAACAATTTGTGATGATTTTTGGTAAAACCGTCGCTATTAGCGACGTTAGTTTATTAAACCGTTGCTATTAAGCAAAAACTGTCACAAATTTATTAAATTGTTGCTATTAGCGATGGTTAAGGAAAGGGCGACGATTTTTGTTTAAAGTATCGCTATTTTAAAATTGCGATGGTTTTAAACTATCGCTATTTTAAAATTGCGACGGTTTTATTAAAACCATAGCTATTCTATAAAATTGTCGCTAATTAACTAAAATCATTGTCGTTTCTCCAAAAAACACACTAATCCACAACGATTTTCTAAAACTGTTGTCGTTTGTCCAAAAAACACGCTAATCCACAACGGTTTTAACAGAAACCATTGTGGTTTGTCCAAAAAACGCGCTAATCCACAACGATTTTTGTTAAAGCTTTTGTTAAAAGTAAAAACACAACGGTTTTTCAATAAAACCATTGTCTTTAAAGTGTTGTTGAAGGCATATTTTCTTGTAGTGGTCCTACAAAAAAAATTCCTGCCTGGTTTTTTAAAGCCAAACATTGGCGAGTAGAACGAAGTACCGACCCAGAAGAGCTTTAGGAAAGGTTTGAGAATGCCGCTCTTTTAAAATGATATTCTGATGACATCAAGTGTAATTTATTCTTTAACACTCTGTGCGATCAACTCAACAATTGTTCAACACGCTGGAGCCTGTTTCCATAAAATCCATAGGAGATCTCAGTTCAACATGTTTACATAGCGGCCTTCGAATTACCTTCTGCCATTCTAGTTGTCATGATCAATTCCTTTGCCCAGGACCTCCAAGGTGGCGAATTATTAAAATATCTAGTAAAAAGTCCCTCTATACCTTTGACGAGCTTCTAGAAAGGGTGAAAAAATATGTTAATTTGGAAGAATGCATAAAAAAGTAAGAGCGAGAAAATTATTCCAGTGGAAGCAGGGGAAAAAAGGAGACAAAGAGCAAAAAAGGATGAAAAAAGGAAGATTGAGGAGAGAGAGCATGGTCGCCCTTCTGCGCCCAAGTCCCTTTTCCTATGGGCACAGAAAGGGTCATGCAAGTACATGTGGGTCAGCCAAGGGAAAGGAAAGGAGGGAAGCCAAGGGGATTTGTTTGCATTGGAGAACCTAAATCTCCGAACTACTTTTGAGATATATGTTTCCAAGGCAATCGAGTGCAGTTCCCACCTTTGCTGCGACAAGGAGGTAGAAGAGGTGGTGGCGAACTTCGGGCTCATTATATACTTTGGGAGCAGGAGCTGCCACACTTACAAACCAGAGTAATGATCTACATGATCTCAAGGGGAGCGCCACTGATGAAGATTTGGGGCGAACTCGGAAAACCGATGGCAGAAGGATAGAAAGTTTTCAAATATCCAAAGACGCTAATGAGTCCACCGAACCCATCTTGATATTTGGTCCCATGGACCTTTAGGGCATTGTGACTCCACATGTCGACACCCCTAGTTGTCACAGTAGCCATCGTGAACTAATATATGGCATGAGTGTTCACCGATTCGGGTAGTTCATTAAATGTGTTAGTCAAAAGGGTTCTGCACAAAATGTCGTTGGAGGGATATCATAAGGAGCCAATCTCGACGCACTTGTACAAAATTTATAGGGCACGCCATTCGACCATTAGACTATCTCTGCCTTTGCCTCTCCATGAGAAGTTGATATTACTAAGATACTAAGATGGTTTTATTACAGTGGTCGATGCTTCTCCTCTTGCAATGGAATCATGGGGCCGCCTGCAATGAAACATTTCCAAGCTGTGGCTTCCACGTACCATCAAAAGGTAAAGATCCTAGTTGGAAAGCAAGTAGAAGTACTATGTGGAGATCAAGGTACATCTTGGAGAAGTTACACGATTGAGGTGAAAGAGTAAGGTAAATGGCCCGAAGAGAGTTAAGCCTAATAGACGAGGAAGGTTCCAAATATGAGGGATGTAGTGATGTACAAATACTGGCTGACGGAGAGGCTGAGACAATGGAAGTAGAGGAGGGTAGATATGTGAAGATGGCTACCATCCTAGAGAAATAAATTAATACTTAGCTTCTATAATTTCTCAAAGGCAATAAAGACGTATTTTCTTTGTTTTCAAAGAGAACATAGGGGTTTAGTCCATTATGGAAAAACATAAGTTGGGTACAAGCCTGATTTTGAATGTCAAAATAAAATTTTAAAACTTCCATTACACATTGGGTACAAGAAAACGATACAAAAAAAAGGGCAACTTAGAGAAAGTATAAAGATTGGAAGCACACAAAAAAAGGCACTAGTTAAAATCCTAAAGGTCTTTGGGGCAAGTTGGCCTAGATGGACCGAGAAAAATCTACTTTGAAGGCAGAAGGAGTGTAGAGGATTCAGATACCACCGCCTACATGATCCTTGTAGAAGGTCACAAAGCCCTTCGGAGGAGGGTGCGGGTGTTGGGACCAAAATTTTTGTGGCCATTGAGTATTAGTCCCGTTTGGTGTAACCAAGGGATATGATCTAGAGTAAAACTACTAGGGAGATCAATATATTATCGGACTATGGCTTGGGTAGCTATTTCCTTGAGAGTCGGGGATTAAGTTCTTTCGGAGAAAGGCCCTCCAATTTGAGCGAGGATAGAAGATTCTACTTGGAGAGTGGCTCGGGAGGGAGTTCCTAATTGTGCAGAGGGGTAATGGGACATGTTTGAAGGGGGAGGGGAAAAGATTAAAAAGAAAAAACCCCCAAGATTAAAAGCTAAGAAAGGTTCGACTTACTGAGCTAGATAAGACTAGGAAAGTGAGTCTGAGATCAAAAATCTTTTAGGATCTATTCGGGGGATAATCATTGAACTAAGTAAGCTCGGTTCTTGAAATATTGAATATCGATGAATTAAGTCGAGTTTGGTTTGTTAATCAAGTGTAATACACTCGAAATAATTCTTCTTTGAAACCGATTAAACATTTTGTACAATATTTAAAATATATGAAAGTTGAATGAGTAAAAACATTTGGTTGAAGAATTTTATCAAACACTTGATATGCAATATTTGATATTTGAAGAACACATAAAATACTTCAACAATTCATATTTAAAACAATGGAAATGATAAATAAATGCAATAAATAAATAGACATGAATTTGTTTGTAGATGTTAGGAGATTAACAACTCCTATGTCAACCCTCATTCTCCTTTGGAAGTATTCATTAGAAGACTTTGATTCATACAACTCTTTGTACAAAGCCGATCCAGAAGGGCATCACCCCACTAGAACTCTTAGCATTCAAGATTACAAACACCTCACAATCTGCATATTGTTTAATGTCTCATATGCAAAGATTAAAAACACATTGTTTTACGTCTTTCTATGAAGTCGCTCATCTAATATTTGAAGTTCAACTCTCTTGTATATGTGTGAGTGGATGTGTTTGAGAAATGTATCATTTACAGTGTACATCTCAATTATATCCTCACACAAAAGCTGTAACGTACCGTATTTTCATACTTAAAAATTTGCGGAAAAATTAAAAATTTTCTTAAACATAAAATAACATTCAAAGTTTTCCATAAAAATATCTCAACCAAGTCCCCCATAAGACATGGCGGTTCAAAGTACTACAATAAAATTTGATCACAAAAGTTTCGCTCAAAGTATTTCCCTCGGACCAAGAAATCAGAGTAAATTAACATTTGCGTAAAAACAAAAACTTTGCGGTCCTCGGGTTAGCCTCCCGCTCAGTCCAAGCCTGCCCCTTGGTCGCCACCTCCTGTCTCCTCATCAACATACTCACCTGCATCGATCAAGTCTAGTGAGTCTAAAGACTCAACACATATAAACTGGTAGTAACGAGTAGTACATAATAAAATCACATGCAACTTTAAAATAGGGCATACATACTTAAAACTTGACTTGCGTATTAAAACTGGAACATACGTACATACATACTTAGACGTGCCATCAACATAAACTTTTCTTAAGCATGCTGCATACTTGAACATACATAACTTTCATCATTTTGCGTAGAGGATGTTTCAAAGCAAGTGACCCATACATAATAAACCGCCTGATCAGACAAACTACAGTACTGGGCTGACAGGGACGTATCCACTGCCACATACATGAGATCCCCGTTCATAATTTAACGGGCTGGTTGGTCCCCGTTCATAATTTAACGCTTCTCAACCATGATCTAACCCGTTCATAATTTAACGGGGTGGAGAGGTCCTCAGCCACGCTCACCGACTTCCAAACCCATTCATAATTTGGTCACAAGACATTTAGCATACCTCAAAAACTTAAAATATTTTCTTGCACGTCAACATACTTACTTGGTGTTGAGGGATTCGTTGGACTTCGAACGGGGCCGTTGCTGCAACATACTAACATGAACTTGCATACTTAACTGGCATAACTTAGACGTAGAAATCATACTTACTCCTAAGCTCAATCAATACTTAGGACGTTCTAAGTTTTCCCATGACTCGACCTTGAAAGCATCATATTAAACCTTAGCATACAATCTCAAATCGAATCCTAAGTGATGAAATAATGTATCCCAAAAATAGGAGGACACTGGACCTCGTGCCTTGGTCCGGGCTTAGGTCCGTGTAGATACTGCATGGTGTGTGTGTCGAAAAGTAAAGGCACGGACCCCGTCTATGAGTCCGGGTCAGGGTCCGTGTAGATACTATGAAGGGAACACTCAGAAAGGAGAGGGGTACGGACCCCGTGCATGGGTCCGTGTGGGAGTCCGTGTACCCTCGGGAACTTGGCACTGCTGAGGGAACAAAGGCACGGACCCCGTGTCAGGGTCCGTCCGTGGGTCCGTGTACCTGCGGGAGAAGTAAATCTTCGGAAATTCTGTACGGGTTTTTGCTTACTCGACTAGACCCGATTGTACGGACCATAAACCGACACCCCCGAGTCATTCCTAGGACCCTAAGGAATTATACCAACCCAAGTAAACATTAAAATTTCCCCAAGAGCAGTTAACCATCAATGACAACGACACAACTCAAAATTCGGCACAAGGTTTTCTTCCTATGACTCTTGATTCAACTTAGTGCCTATTGACACGAAACGAATCATTAGTGACCGTCCCAAACAACATAAACAAGGTACCTATACGCAGCAACGATCACCTGTCGATCCCCAACGAAGCCTGCAACAATTAAACTTCAAGGATACATCCATATCATAACTTTTCTGAAAACGCAGTTTGAGCAGTCCGACAAAAAACATGATAACTCACTCAATTTTCATCCAAAAATCTCGAATTTTATATCAAATCGAAGGCATCGAAAATGTTCTACACATTTCTAGTTGAAAGTTTTCTCAAAATATCCGACAGAAAAATCGCAGTTTTCAACAGAACAGTGAGTTACGAGATTTAAGATCTAAAAAGTATTTCAAACGCATTCAAACTATTTTCCGCTCAAACGACGAACGTCACACATGGATTTTCACGCATAAAATAACACGACGCATACTATGACAAGATCGATGCAGAAAGAACAGATTATACGTGCCTTTTGATATTAAAAATACCGTGACGACGATACCGAAGCGGAGACGGTGCGAGGCTCGATCCGGGACGAACGTGGTGCTAAAAATCCTTGAAGAAAACACACGAAAATATGCTGGAATAATTCAGAGGAGGGGGCGGCCGTTTCTTTCACAAGAACCCTAGGTTTTCTTTTTAAAATCTGAAAATAAACTTGTAGGTGTGTGTTGTGTGTTTTAGTGTGTGTAGAAACGTGTTTAGTGTGTGTGAGTGTAGAAAACGTGTGTGTGATTTAATTAGGAGAAATTTAGTGCTAAATTAACTAATTAAAATACTAATTTAAAGTTAACACTCACTAATTTAATCAAACTCTACAATTAAAATGATTACACACCAATTTTAAAAATTTTAAACTCTTAAATCACTAACTACATAATAATGTTTTAAAATATTAAAACTTAATAACTTATTAAAATGCCTCATCCTCAACTTAAAATAAAATACCATATTTTAAATTACCAACATCGTCACCGGTCTTTTCCTCGATCCCGCTTCGAATAGTCGCCTGAAACATGAAACTCGAAAAAACATTTTAACGTGCATCACAATGAACATGATTAATTTAAAATAATGCATTTTTCATAAATTATGCATGGCAAAAACTCATTTAAAATTAATCAAACGATTTAATAATAAAATGAATGCACAGGTTATACGTGTACTGAATTTGGGCACTACAGTTCTTATGCATGGCAAAAACTCATTTAAAATTAATCAAATGATTTAATAATAAAATGAATGCACAGGTTATACGTGTACTGAATTTGGGCACTACAGTTCCTCCCCCACTTATAAAAATTTCGTCCTCGAAATTAAATCTTACCGAACAACTCCGGGTAGCGAAGTCTCATATCTGCTTCGGACTCCTATGTGGCCTCTTCCACTGATTGGTTGAGCCACCGGACTTTGACTAGCTTAGTCACTTTGTTCCGAAGCCTACGCTCTTGCCTGTCTAGGATTTGGACCGGTCTCTCCTCAAAGGACAGGTCTGGAGCCAACTGTAACGGCTCATAACTCAGGATATGCGAAGGATTGGCTAGGTACTTCCTTAGCATCGAGACGTGGAACACATTGTGTACCCCGGCCAGATTTGGCGGAAGGGCAACACGATAGGCTAGTGTTCCAACTCTGTCCAAAATCTCAAACGGCCCAATAAACCTCGGACTCAACTTGCCTCTCTTTCCAAATCTCATAACACCCTTCATGGGTGCTATTTTGACGAATACGTGGTCACCAATGGCAAATTCGAGATCTCTCCTCCTCTTATCAGCATAACTCTTCTGACGACTTTGGGCAGTCTTCATTCTGTCACGAATCTTGACCACCACGTCTGCAGTCTGCTTAACTATCTCTGGACCAAATTCTGCTCTCTCACCAACTTCATCCCAATGAACTGGTGATCTGCACTTCCTTCCATACAACGCCTCATAGGGGGCCATACCAATTGATGATTGGAAGCTATTGTTGTATGTGAACTCCACTAGAGGTAGTCTAGACTCCCATGATCCCTGAAAATCAATCATGCAAGCTCTTAGCAAGTCCTCTAAAATCTGTATCACTCGCTCAGACTGGCCATCTGTCTGCGGGTGAAAAGTTGTACTAAAAAGCAACTTCGTCCCCATAGCTGCATGTAAGCTCTTCCAGAAGGACGATGTAAACCTTGGGTCCCTGTCGGACACAATCGAAACTGGGAAACCATGCAAACGAACTATCTCCCTAATATAAAGCTCCGCATACTGCGTCATGGAGAAAGTCGTCTTCACTGGCAGAAAATGCGCTGACTTAGTGAGTCGGTCCACTATAACCCAAATAGAATTAGACCCTCTGACTGACTTAGGTAACCCAACGACAAAGTCCATAATAATGTTCTCCCATTTCCACTCTAGGATGGGGAGTGGCTTAAGCATACCTGCTGGCCTCTGATGCTCTGCCTTCACCTGCTGACAAGTGAGGCACTCAGATACAAATCTGCGGATGTCTCTCTTCATCCCTGGCCACCAATACAAAAGCTGGAGATCCTTATACATCTTGGTACCTCCTGGATGGATAGAATACGGAGATGCGTGTGCCTCTGTCAAAATATCTTGTCTAATCGAGTCACCACTAGGCACCCACATTCTACCTCTGTACCTCACTATCCCATTTGACACTGTATAAAGAACACTGCCTTTGGCATCATCTCTCAATCTCCATTTCTGTAGCTGTTTTTCTGAAGACTGTCCTGCCCGGATACGGTCTAGCATATCAGATTTGACTGTCAGATTAGACAGCTTAGGAGCTCTGCCCTCACGATAAATCTCTAGACCAAACTTCTGAATCTCAGATTGAAGAGGTTTCTGCACTGACAACTGAGCTACAATTGCCACTTTCCTGCTCAATGCGTCCGCGACAACATTAGCCTTTCCTGGATGGTAGCTAATTTCGCAATCGTAATCCTTCACAAGTTCCAACCATCGTCTTTGTCTCATATTCAACTCCTTCTGCGTGAAGAAATATTTGAGACTCTTATGATCGGTGAAAATCTGACATTTCTCGCCGTATAGGTAGTGTCTCCAAATTTTCAGTGCGAAGACAACGGCGGCTAACTCTAGGTCGTGAGTCGGATAGTTCTTCTCGTGCACTTTCAGTTGCCTGGAAGCATAGGCTATGACCCGACCCTGCTGCATCAATATTGCGCCTAACCCGAGCTTAGATGCATCGGTATATAACACAAAGTCTCCTTGCCCGGATGGCATGGCTAGCACTGGCGCTGAAATAAGAGCTTGCTTCAACGTATCGAAGCTCTTCTGGCATTCGTCGCTCCACACGAATTTAGCATTCTTCTTGGTGAGTGACGTGAGTGGCACTGCTATGGATGAAAATCCTTGAATGAACTTACGGTAGTAACCGGCTAGACCCAAAAAGCTGCGGATTTCAGATGCATTCTTTGGCTCAACCCATTCCTTGACAGCTGCTACTTTAGATGGATCCACTTCAATTCCACTGCTAGATACAATATGCCCGAAAAATGCTACATTCTCCAACCAAAATTCACACTTACTGAATTTCGCAAATAACTTGCGACTCTGCAAAGTCTGTAATACTGTCCTCAAGTGCTGGTTGTGCTCCTCATGGCTCTTCGAGTATATTAGAATGTCGTCAATAAATACTATGACGAATTGGTCGAGGAACAGGCTGAAATACCCGATTCATGAGGTCCATGAAAATTGCTGGAGCATTGGTCAATCTAAATGGCATCACCAAGAACTCGTAATGCCCATATCTGGTCCTGAAAGCTGTCTTGTGGACATCTGCATCCTTCACTTTCAGCTGATGGTACCCTGATCGAAGATCTATCTTAGAGAACACTGTAGCTTCCTGTAATTGATCGAACAAGTCTTCGATTCTAGGCAACGGGTACTTATTCTTGATCGTTACCTTGTTCAGTTCGCGGTAATCGATGCACAGTCTCATGCTTCCGTCTTTCTTTTTCACAAAAAGTACCGGTGCGCCCCACGGTGAGAAACTCGGGCGGATAAACTCCTTGTCTAAGAGCTCCTGAATCTGCTGCTTGAGTTCTAACATTTCCGCTGGAGCTAATCTGTACGGTGCCGTAGAGATTGGCACTGTGCCTGGCATGAGATCAATAGCAAACTCCACCTCTCTATCTGGTGGAAGACCTGAAACATCGTCTGGGAAGACGTCTGGGAATTCACTGACTACTGGCACTTCAGTTAGAGATGGAGTAGGCGCATCAGGTGCTGAAATAATACTAGCCAAGAAGGCCTGGCACCCCTTGGAAATCAGTCTCCTCGCCTGCATGCACGAAATCATGCGAGGGAAACTTCTCCATCTGTCTGGCTCAAAAAGAAACTGCTCCGTACCCAACGGTCTGACTAGTACTGATCTCTTCTGAAAGTCGATAAGAACTCTGTTCTTAGTCAGCCAGTCCATTCCCAATATGATGTCGAATTCTGGCATCGGCAATAGGATTAAATCTGCATACACTAAGTGGCCATGCAGTTCTAGATCGATGTCTCTGACCACACTGGTAGCTAACAACTCTTCCCCTGATGGGACTGTCACTGAAAAGTTCACGTCTAGGCCAATGGACTTGAGGTCCAAATGGTTGGCAAAAGTCTCCGATATGAAGGAGTGAGTGGCTCCTGAGTCTATCAGTGCGGTTGTGGATAGTCTCTTAATAAAAATGCTTCCTGATATGCGTTAGCACAACACAAACTAACTTATATCCCAAAAATCTTACCAACACTCTCGAGCATAAAAGAACCCAATACTCAAGGTGCACAAAATATTACGAGCATACTAATAATTCCAAACAAAATCCACATGCACGGCAAAGTAATACTGAGCTTAGGTAGAAATGTTTACCGGTTAGTAATGTCGTGTCTGGGTTCGCCTCTTGTGCATGCATGGCGAACACTCTTCCTTGGGTCGGCTGCTTCCACTGTGGGCACTCTTTCAACATGTGGTCCGTAGCTCCACATTTAAAACATTTTCCGGATCCCCATAAGCACTGTCCGGGATGCTGGCTATTGCACTTCTGGCACACTGGGAAGATAGCGGGCTTCTGAGGCGCCCCTTGCTGCTGAATTGGACCCTTGCCCTTTGGCGGTCCATGATATGGCTTCTTCCCTGGCGGCCCCGGGAACGGCTTCTTATACTGGGGCCTCTGATGCTGCTGCTGGTGTTGCTGCTGCGGTGGAGCCTGATAGGGCCTCTTGCCCTGCCTGTCCGCCTCTATATCCCTCAGATCCTGTTCTGCCGCCAATGCTCTAGAAACGGCAACTGCATAAGTAGTAGGGCCAGCTACCCTCACATCACGGCGCTGGATCGGCCGCAAACCATTTAAGAAGTGCCTCAACTTCGCCTGGACATCATTAGCAATGAGGGGCACGAAGTGACATCCCCTCTCAAACTTCCTAACAAAGTCTGCCACGCTACTGTCCACCTGTCGCAGCGTCATAAACTCGTTGGTGAGTCTGGTTCGTACTTCCTCAGTGAAGTACTTGGAGTAGAAAACCTCCTTAAAACCATTCCAAGGCAGCACCTGTAAATTGACTGCCACTGACGCACTCTCCCACCATAGCCTAGCGTCTCCAGTCAATAAGAAAGTGGCACAACGGACTCTGTCAGCATCTGTCAGCTCCATAAAGTCAAATATTACCTCGATGGACTTGATCCATCCCTCAGCTACCATCGGGTCAGTGGTACCTGCAAACTCCTTCGGACTCATCCTCCGGAATCGCTCATATACCACCTCTGTCCTAGGCCTCTCCTCGGGGCCTGCAGTAGTCTGGTTCCTCGCAAACTGTGCGAAGAACTGCGTCATACCAGCAAGCATCTGAGCTTGCATATCTGGTGGTGGAGGTGGAGGTGGAGGATTGGCTCTTTCCTCCTCTCGGTGCTCCCTGTCCTCAGTCCTAGCTTCCTGGTTAACCATACGTCTAGGAGGCATACTGTTCCAATGAATTACCCAACACGTAAACCCAACATGCATGAATATAACACCAATATTTTAAGATGCATGTAAATTAGGCTTAAACCATAGACATGCTGAAATCATGACTTAATGCAAAGTACACGGCATAACTCAAAACTTTAAAACTTACAGACTTGAGGTGTGACTTCGAGAGCTTCTTGCGACTGGCAGTAGGCGTAACCCTTTACAAGAACACCGCTAAGATACCAACTGTAACGTACCGTATTTTCATACTTAAAAATTTGCGGAAAAATTAAAAATTTTCTTAAACATAAAATAACATTCAAAGTTTGCCATAAAAATATCCCAACCAAGTCCCCCATAAGACATGGCGGTTCAAAGTACTACAATAAAATTTGCTCACAAAAGTTTCGCTCAAAGTATTTCCCTCGGACCAAGAAATCAGAGTAAATTAACATTTGCGTAAAAACATAAACTTTGCGGTCCTCGGGTTAGCCTCCCGCTCAGTCCAAGCATGCCCTTTGGTCGCCACCTCCTGTCTCCTCATCAACATACTCACCTGCATCGATCAAGTCTAGTGAGTCTAAAGACTCAACACATATAAACTGGTAGTAACGAGTAGTACATAATAAAATCACATGAAACTTTAAAATAGGGCATACATACTTAAAACTTGACTTGCGTATTAAAACTGGAACATACGTACATACATACTTAGACGTGCCATCAACATAAACTTTTCTTAAGCATGCTGCATACTTGAACATACATAACTTCATCATTTTGCGTAGAGGATGTTTCAAAGCAAGTGACCCATACATAATAAACCGCCTGATCAGACAAACCACAGTACTGGGCTGACAGGGACGTATCCATTGCCACATACATGAGATCCCCGTTCATAATTTAACGGGCTGGTTGGTCCTCGTTCATAATTTAACGCTTCTCAACCATGATCTAACCCGTTCATAATTTAACGGGGTGGAGAGGTCCTCGGCCACGTTCACCGACTTCCAAACCCATTCATAATTTGGTCACAAGACATTTAGCATACCTCAAAAACTTAAAATATTTTCTTGCACGTCAACATACTTACTTGGTGTTGAGGGATTCGTTGGACTTCGAATGGGGCCGTTGCTGCAACATACTAACATGAACTTGCATACTTAACTGGCATAACTTAGACGTAGAAATCATACTTACTCCTAAGCTCAATCAATACTTAGTACGTTCTAAGTTTTCCCATGACTCGACCTTGAAAGCATCATATTAAACCTTAGCATACAACCTCAAATCGAATCCTAAGCGATGAAAGAATGTATCCCAAAAATAGGAGGACACGGACCCCGTGCCTGGGTCCGGTGTTAGGATCGGTTATTGACTAAGGAGTGTTTAGAAAGGGGGGGGGGGGGTTGAATAAACACTTCTAGGAATTTAAATGTCTTTCGAAAAAGGTAGTTCAGTTTTGTTACAAACTGAACTGAGTATCCCGTCTGTCAATTATCAATCAGTTAAACTGAATAAGCAGTTGCGGAAAATAAACTGATTGAAAGATAGAATATCTAACTGGAAATAAAAAGTTGAAGTAAAGACAACACAATATGTTTCTGGATGTTTGGAGAATTGAATAACTCCTACGTCACCCCTTCTATCACAAGGATATGATATTCACTAAAAGACTTTGATCGAGTACAACGCTTGTACAGACCCACTTCAGTTAGGACTTATCTATTGCCTGAACTGAAACTCTTAGTATAATACAATGATCTCTGTAAGTAACTGAACTTAGCACTTATCGAGTTATCAATATTTCACAGTGCTAGATTGCTCAATATGTAGCCTTGATTGCTACGAATAGATCTGATAGGTGTGAGCAGAGATTTTTAACAGAGTAATGGCAAGTTTGAGATTGGTCAATCGTCTATCTTGTCAACTGCTCTTTAGTCATATTTATAGACTTATCTTTCAACGGTAATTTTGAATTCTCGTATCCGTTGATTGCCTCCTTATCATTTCTTGGACAGAGTTCTTGATTGCCGCTTCATCATTTATTGTAAGACGGCGTATTAATCTCAATAGCCGAAATACGTTTTTCTATGCAGTGCGGCTTTCCACATTCAGTTGCTGTCTGATATGTCTTTTTGTCTATTGAATGATCTTTCCCGAGGTATCATCAGTTGAGAAGCTTTAATGTTTTCGGCTGAATGTTTTAACTGATCAGTTCTCAACTGATCAGTTTGTGTCAACTGATTTTAGTTGAATGTTCAGCTACCGAATATGCTTTCATGTATTAGTTGATTTTATGTTTTGTCAAACTCCAGAATTTAGTTTCCAACAATTTCCCCCTTTATGGTGTTTGACAAAACCAAGAGATTTAACTCAGCTCTTTGTTGATAATAGATTACGCAACTGAATCATAGAATATTTGGATTTCTTGTAGAAGTCTGAGAAACTGGTATCAGTTGAAAATAATAGCTTGATTAATTCTTCTTCTAATTCTTTATCATAACTGAATCATAAAATAACTGGTCAAATGATATCAGTTTCTTCAGCTGCTTTCCCCCTTTTTGTCAAATACATCCATCTTGTCAGATAGCTTGCGAACGTGAGAAGAGAGGACCGTGACAGATGATGACATATTTTCAATAGCAGTAGTCATTGTGACTTGCAGTAGTTCAATTTTCCGAGACACAAGCGATTCCACATTGTTGACGCGTTGGTTAATCAATTCTTGAGTGGCAGTCAGACTGGACATGATACCTCTATTTTTCTGAATATCACCAACTGCAAAAGAGAGAGCAGTAACAGTAGATTGAATATCCTTCAGTCTTTTCAAGGATTCCTGATTTTCTTCCAATTTCAGACTGTGCGAAAGTTGTGTATTTTGAATTTTGGAAATGACAGTAATGATTTGATTCATGCTGTCCTGCATATGTTGGACTTCTTCAAAAATGAGATCAAAATCTGCTGAAGATGGAGGATTGGATTGGCGAGAAGTGCTTGCATTACCCTTATCAAGTTCAGAAACGATCAAGGCTTGATCAGTTGAAACTATTTCAGTAACATTTCGAACTGAAATATCATCAGCAGGGATTTCTGCTTGATCCTGAGATTTTGAGGAAGGATTTTGTTCAGTTGATGGTGGCACAACCTGAACTGATGTCTCTAGGGAATGATCGATTGAGTCATCTGGCATTTCTGTTGGTATAACCTGATCAACAGATTGATCTGGTGGAACAATTTCCTCTGAAGGAATAGTGACCTCTGGATGGGTTTGATCAACAGAATGATCTACTTTATCATTAACTGGTTCACTAAGGTTGGATTCTTCTACCACGGCTTGAATTACTTCATCAATATGAGCGAAAGTCAGCTCAGCTTCAGTATATAGTTGTTGTTCAATAGGTGGTGAAGAAAGCTTATCAGAAATTGGCTCTTCAGTTGGAACAAGAACTAAAGCTGATGATGGTTCTGTAGTGTTAGAGGGTGCTTCTTCAACTAGTTCCACATCATCATCTGAATCTTCTTGGTAGACTACTAGCTCTTGATCCAATTCCCAAAATTTGATCCGAGAAAGTAGCCCTATAAGGTCAGTGTCAAGCTGAGTAATTACAGCTTGATCAGCATATGCAGTAGGACCAGTTGGCAAGTAATTGTTTTTAAGCTTAGCGACAAATTGAGCCAACTTCTTCGCTCTCATCTGATCAAAGAAATAACTTTTCCTCTCTAAGGCTTGAGCAATAGAGGCAGCTTTGACAGTTCGAAGAACAAAGGCCTCCAGCTTGATGAATTTTCGGAGCTCGGACTTTTCCTTCAGTTGCTTGGCAAAAACCTCAGTACGATAGCCTACCCAAGCATCATAGGACTTAGTTTTTGCAGCAGCAAAACTATTCACCTTTCCCCATACAAGATCAATATGAGTCTGAATCGGGTTGGAGGGTCTGGGTTCTTCAATCAATTTCCCTTTCCCTTTATCAGTACTCATGATATGAGGAATTTCCAGTCCAGTTCGAGTTGATTCAATTTGTTCTACAAATTTTATTCCTTTGGGTCTGGCAGGTGCTACACCAATTGGTCGAGGTATTTGAGTAACAGGAACCTGGGTCCTAACTGATTTCTTTATGGTACTTACTGAATCAGCTTGTGGGATAATCTGTAGAGGAACTGCTTCTATAGGCTGCTGATCAGTAAAGGAAATCATTTTGTCAGTAGAAATGGATACCTCAGAAGTAGTTTTAACCCTTTGAGTTCTTGGCTTTTTCGCAATTTGAGGTGATGATGTCTTTTCTGATTCTGATGGACTCAAAATCAACTTCCTTTTGGCAGCCTTCAGTGGAGCTAACGTTTTGGTTTTCTTGACTGATTTGGTAGTCGCCTGATCAATTCCAATCTCCTTCTTAATCTTGACGAATTTGGCAGGAGAAATGTCCAGGTTGATTTTTGGTGGCATAGTGTTCTTTGCATTGAACACCTTGAATTTCGATAATCTTTCAGAATCAGCATCCACTAAACCTTTTACTTTCAAAAGATAACTGATTTGTACGGCAAAACCCTTGGATTGTTTTGACGACAAAAACATATTCTTCAGTATGTTGAAGATGAGTCGTTTCCAGTTGAATTTTTGATCAATCATAATAGTAGTAATCGCTTGAAACTTTTCCAATGTAAGTGCAGCAAATGATCCTGCTTTTGCTAAGAGTCCTTTAGCAATTATATCAGCAAGCAACTGAATTTCATGTTTCAATTCCTTCTTAGGATCGGAAACTTTAATTTTCCGTCCATCAGCAGATAAAAGGATTTGCATTTCATCAATATCAGATGCTTTGACATCCGAAAGTTGTGCTAATCCGTCACAAGGTAAAGAAAATAATTCCCCAAAAGAATCTTCAGATATAGTCAGCAACTGATCATTAACAGTAGAGTTTATGATACCTTCTGAGTCAACTTTGCCAGAGGAATAGAAATCTTGAAGTTCTTTTGGATATATATCCTGCGATGATTGTCCCAGAAATGTTCTCAGACCAGCATTTTCGAGTTTTTGAAACACCTTTTTGACCTCATCATCTCCGAAAGATAAAACGGATCCAAAATTGATTGTAATAGCATTAAGCATGTAAGCGGGAGTCTGAGTCGTCATTTCGTACTGGGTGATTTGCTGAAAGAGAAATTTAGAGAAGATATTTGTTCTTACTTTCGGCAGTTTGTGAATAATCAAAAAGTAGAACTGAAATGAAGCGGGCAATTGTACATATGTTCGTGACTATTCAAATTTTTGGACACGTGTCAGTCCGTAAATAATTTGTGTTTTTCAAAAAATAATGTACGCGTGCCATGTGTGTGCAATTTTGAGCGGTTAAAAACGTGTACACGTTGTAAACTTAAATTCATCATGATTTAGCAGATAGTCACGTCATTTGATTTGGAATATAATAGGTTTAATTTATTAACTTTGATGAGAAGATTAGTAGAATTTTCAACTGAACGATCAGTTAGGAAAAACTGAGTCCTTTCAGTTAGGAATTCACTAACAACTGTCTTCTCAGTTAATCTCTTAGACCATCATTCCCCCTAAATAAATGCATTAAAGAAAAATGACGGCAATAGACAGTAATGATTAAAGACGAGTATAGTGCTTGGCATATCAATCGTCACAGAGAGAAGCGTCCTTTCGTTTTCCTTGTCCTTGCCTATAAATAAGACTGAAAAGTTAGTCACAAGTATCAGCAGAAAAGTTTTAAGAAGAAATGGCAGGAGCAAGTAGTTCAAGCGTCGTTCCAGTTTCACTTGAGGCACAAAAAGCTGCGATAGAAGACAAGGTCTTCTATGCTAGTCTTCCCTACTGGGAAGAATTACAGGAGCTGGAGCTCCTGTACAACTCAGGAAGGGTCACCACCTTTAGGCGGATGGCCTAGTTGAGAGAAGTGCGTGAGCACTTAAAAATTTCTGCAGAGGTGGATGCCTTCAAGGAGGGCCACCTTTATGAATTGATGTTGCGTAAGGAGTTGGAGACTCTTAACAGCATCGCATCTTCACATAGTTTCTGCAAAACTTCTTCCCCAGCACTAGCTGCTTGGATGAACATGTGGATAGCTAGTGTGAAGGAAACTTATGATCATGTAATCCTATCAAATATTTATGGATGAATGAAATATTTATTTTGATTAATGTGTCATTTTATTTTGTTTTTGTGCACAATGATCTGCGATGAGATATAAACACTTAAACGCTAACTGATATCAGTTGTGATAAACAAATAAACTGATAAAGGATTAATTTTAATAAGTTGGTTATAATATTCAAACTAATATGAGTTATTAATAATTAACTCATAATTAAAAATCCTTGGTAAATAGGAAAGACATATTTAATGACTTAAAACTCTTCGGCTTCTTCATTTTCCTATAAATAGTGATCACAATGGGATATATTATCAGTAAAACTTTCAATATGTCTGATTCTGATACAGGCAGTAGCACTCATGTTCATGTGACTGATCAGTCAGCCCCTCGTTTAGCTGAAATTAAAAGAAAAATGGAGAAATATGTCTTTCAAAAGGTACTGACAACCTGGGAAAAAATTCAAGAGTTGAAGAATGTGAGTGACAGTGCTGTCATTCCTACTAGTGCTCAGGAAAGGAGAGCACTGAAATATCTTGCTCGTTTTGAGGTTAGCCATGTTAGAGAGTTGGTGGAGGATAAATGTCTTTTAGAGGCACTGCTGTGGAAGGAATGGCATGTTGTTGATAAAATTTCAAAGTCTAGGGCATTTGCCAGAGTTCGAATCTATGAGTTGAATGATTGGGTTAGAGCATGGCTAGATACAGTTGGATCTATGATTTCTTCTGTAAATTGGGAACGTTGGTATTCTTAATGAAATATTATTCTTAATTTATTGTGTTCTTATTTTCTGTTTTTAATTCTGTTGAAGAAGTTATATTTCTAATAATATTTAAGATAAATCAATTAAACCAAGAATGTTTCGAAAATAAGAAAACTTAGCCTCTGGTAGTGGTTTTGTGAAGATGTCTGCTGCTTGTTGTTCCGTTGAGACATACTCCAATCTGATGTTCTTCTTCAGTGCATGATCCCTGATGAAGTGATGTCTGACATCTATGTGCTTGGTTCTGGAGTGAAGAACTGGGTTATATGTTATAGCGATTGTACTTGTGTTGTCACAGAATATCGGTGACTCCTTTGCATCGACACCATAATCTTTCAGTTGTTGCTGAATCCAAAGCAGTTGTGCACAGCAGCTTCCAGCAGCAAGATATTCTGCTTCAGTTGTGGAAGTTGCTATGGATGTTTGCTTTTTACTGAACCAAGAGATCAGTCTGTCTCCTAGAAACTGACATGATCCACTTGTGCTTTTTCGATCAAGCTTGCATCCTGCATAATCTGCATCTGAATAGCCAACTAAATTGAAAGATGAGTCTTTAGAGTACCATAAACCAACATTTTCCGTGCCCTTAAGATATCTCAAGATACGTTTGGCCGCAGAAAAATGTGATTGCTTAGGGTTAGCTTGAAATCTTGCACATATACAAACAGCAAACATAATATCAGGACGACTAGCAGTTAGGTACAATAAAGAACCTATTAAACCTCTGTAAAGTGTCGTCTCAACTGATATTCCCCCTTGATCAGTATCTAATTTAACTGATGAGCTCATTGGAGTACTTGCTGTTGAACAAGATTCCATGCCAAATTTCTTCAGCAATTCCTTGATATATTTTGTTTGACTAATAAATGTTCCTGAATCCAGTTGCTTCACTTGTAAACCAAGAAAGAATGTCAGCTCACCCATCATGCTCATCTCGAACTTTTCCTGCATCAACTTAGCAAATTTCTTGCATAATTTGGGGTTAGTTGACCCAAATATAATATCATCAACGTAGATTTGAACAAGTAAGATATGATCATTTTTCGAGAATTTAAACAAAGTCTTATCAACTGATCCAACAGTAAAATCATGATCAGTTAGGAATTTTGATAGGGTTTCATACCAAGCTCGTGGAGCTTGTTTGAGACCATACAATGCCTTGTTCAAATAATAAACATGATCAGGGAAATTATGATTGATAAAACCTGGAGGTTGTTCAACGTAGACTTCTTCCTGCAATTGGCCATTTAGGAATGCACTTTTCACATCCATTTGATAGACTTTAAAGTTCTTGAAAGATGCATAAGCAAGAAATATTCTGATTGCCTCCAGTCTTGCAACTGGTGCAAATGTCTCATCATAATCTATCCCTTCTTCTTGTCTATAGCCTTGTGCTACGAGCCTTGCTTTGTTGCGCACAACTGAACCGTCTTCGTTCAGTTTGTTCCTGTATACCCACTTTGTACCTATAACAGTTTTAGAAACTGGTCTTGGAACTAAGTTCCAGACATTGTTATGAACAAACTGATTTAGCTCTTCTTGCATTGCATTAATCCAATTAGGGTCAGCAAGAGCTTCGTCAGTTTTCTTTGGTTCTAATTGAGATACAAAAGCTGAATGAATAAATAGATTGAGCACCTGATTTCTGGTTCTTACTGGATCAGATGGGTTACCTATTACCAGTTCTGGAGGGTGTGATTTCTTCCATCTAAATTCAGCATTTGTTGCTTCACAGCCAGCAAATTCTTCGTTGGGTAACTGAATGTTTTCAGTTTCAGTTGGAACTGATTCAGTTGATAATTGATTTCCATTAGTTTGCTCCATCAACTGATTGTCAAGATTTGCTTCCAATTCAGCTGGTTGATCCAATATCTCAGGTTCAGGTGTATGAAAGATATTCTGATTATTACGATCTTCGTCTGAGTCATCATCTTCCAGACTGATATCTGTAAAACGATCAGCTAGCTCAACTTGATCAGTTGGCTTATCGATTAGTGCAGTTTCATCAAAATCAACGTGTGCAGATTCTTCAACATTCAAAGTTTTCTTATTAAATACTCTGTAAGCTATGCTAACTGATGAATATCCAAGGAATATTCTTTCTGTAGATTTGACATCGAATGCTTTTAGATAATTTTTACCATTGTTATGAATAAAGCATCTACAGCCAAATATTTTGAAGTAAGTGATTATGCTTTTTCTTCCATGCCAGATCTCATATGGTGTTCTCTTGTGATTTTTATTAATCATTGATCTGTTCTGAGTGTAGCATGCAGTGTTTACTGCTTCTGCCCAAAATCTTTGAGAAATACCTGAATCAGCAAGCATCGTTCTAGCAGCTTCCTTAAGAGTCCGATTCCTTCTCTCAGCTACACCGTTTTGCTGAGGTGTCCTTGCTGCTGAGAACTCATGCTTGATTCCATTATTTTCTAAAAAGTTTGAAAGTGTTTGATTGATGAATTCAGTTCCTCGATCAGATCTGATTCGATCAATCCCAACTGATTTTTCATTTAAAAGTCTTTTGAAAAGTTTAATCAGTTGTGCAGCAGTATGGTCTTTGGATTTGAGAAATATAACCCAAGTAAATCTTGAAAAGTCATCTACGACCACTAAGGTGTATTTCATTCCCCCTAAGCTCATGATTGGTATTGGACCAAAGAGATCCATGTGCAATAATTCTAAGCATCGGGATGAAGATTTACAGCCTTTGTTTTTGAAAGAGGATCGAACTTGTTTTCCATACTGACATGCTGAACAAAGTTTTTCTTTTGAAAAATTTATTTTGGGCAAACCAGTTACAAGTTCATGCTTACTCAGATAGGCAATAGATTTAAAATTTAAATGATTTAACCGTTTATGCCACAACCAGTTTTGAGATGATTTAGACGCAATAAAGCATACTGGTGTATAAGGTTGATCATTCCAACTAACTTTGTAAGTGTTTCCACACCTTTTGCCAGTTAGAATAATCTCTTCAGTTGAGTTTTTGACTGAACAAGAGTGTTTGTCAAACTAAACTGAGAATCCATTATCGCATAACTGACTAATGCTTATCAGATTATACTTAAGATTCTCGACTAATATAATATCATTAATGGTGAAGTTACCATGGATAAGCTTACCCTTACCCACAGTTTTACCTTTGGAATTATCCCCAAAACTGATGTTTGGACCATTGTATTTGACCAGTTGTGACAATAAGTTTGAATCTCCTGTCATGTGTCGTGAACATCCACTGTCCAGATACCATATTGATCCAATACTTGTTCCTGTTGCCTGCAATTAAACACAGAATAAGATTCTGGTACTCTTTTCTATTTGGGTCCATAGTTGATTAGTCCTTTTGGAATCCAGACTTGAATCAGTTTAACTGACTGTCCTGTTGCTGTAATCCATATAGTCCTTCCCTGTCTGTGTGTGCTTGGTGTATAGTGTGTGGATGATGTGACATGTGTTTTGTTCTTTTTCAACTGATTGTTCAGCCGATATCTTTTCTGAACTGGCTTACTATTGTAGTAGTTTGAGTAGCCATATGAATATTTCCTGCTGAGAGTTTTTGGTTGCTGATTCCATGAGTCAGTCTTACCCTTTGGAGTATATCCAATTCCACATCTCATGCCTTTATTCATATTCTGAGATGGCTGTTCAGTCAGTTTGCTCGACTCTTCTTGATTTTGTACCATAACTGATTTTACAAAGTGAATATATTTTCCTTTGTTCATATTCAGTTTTGGTTGAGTATCTTGGGAAGACAAATCATCTTTACCACAGAATCCTAAACCAGTTTTATCATCAACTGATTTCTGAGAGTTCTGTATATTAGTTAAAGTTTTAGATGATTTGTTCCAAACTTGAATGAGCTCATTGAGCTTTGTATTTTCAAGCGACAATTTTTGAATCATTGATTGATTCCTGCTTCTTTCATCAGTGAGTTCAGCAATCTCCCTTTTCAGACTCAACATTTCAACTGATTCATCAGTTTTTGTTTTACTGTCTTTGGGATCATTTTGCTTTGCTCTGAGTTTTTCAAATGATAAAGCAAGCTTTTGATACTCATTGACCATGTCATGAAGAGTTGAGATGAGTTCTTCTCGTGAAAAATCAATAGAGCTAAAATCAAATACCTGCTCGCAGCTTGATTGATCTTCTAGGTTGTCTGCCATTAGACATGTTACTTCTTCCTCATCCTCACTTGAACTGCAAGAGCTTTCTGGATCTGACTCTTCGCTGTCAGTTTCTGCCCATTTGGCTTTGCTGTCTTCAGCTAGAAGTACTTCATGTCTCTTCTTGTAAGGCTTCTTTTCGTCTTTAGACCTTCTTTTGTGTTCATACATCTTTTTCTTTCTTTCAGTTGAGATTTGATTATCCTTTTTAGGCTTTGGACAGTTGGCAATAAAGTGACCGGATTTGCCACAGTTGAAACATACATTAGTCTCTTCTCTGGAGTTGTTTCTTTGGTAGTTTTTCTGAAAATTTCCTTGATTTTTCCTCATGAATCTTCCAAATTTCTTAATGAATAGAGACATGGCATCATTGCTCAGCTGATCAGCAGTTTTCTCAACTGAACCAGTTGATTCATTTCTAACAGCAGTCAAGGCAGTAGTTGCTGCTGGAGTAGATGGTTCTCCTTCTCGAGTTTGAAGTTCAAACTCATATGCTTTTAGATCTGCAAATAAATCATGAAGTTCAACTTTGTTAAGATCTTTGGATTCCCTCATTGCCATAGTTTTGACATCCCATTCTTTGGGAAGTCCTCTGATTACTTTCAACGCTACTTCTTTATTTGTATACACTTTTCCAAGTGCATTTAGTTCGTTGATGATACAGCTTGTTCTTTCATCATACTCATCCATTGTTTCTCCCATCTTCATTCTGATGTTGTCGAACTTCTGCATAGCAACTGAAAGTTTGTTTTCTTTTGTTTGATCATTTCCTTCGCAAAGTTGAATTAACTTCTCCCAAATTTCTTTGGCGGTTTTGCACATTTTGATCTTACTGAACGTTACTTTGTCCAGTGTCTTATACAATATGTCTTTTGCAACGTTGTCTAGATTTGCCTTTCTTTTGTCCTCTGTAGTCCACTCATCTCGAGGCTTTTCAATTCGGTGAGGTGCCCCTTCAGTAATAGCAACAGCTGTGTTTACTTTCAAAATTTTCATGGGTCCGTCAGTTATGACGTACCACATGTCATCGTCTTGTGCAGCTAGATGAGCCTGCATTCTGATTTTCCAATCATCAAAATCTTCCCTGGAGAACATTGGAATCTTATTGAATGAAGACATAGTGATTAGATTGAAGATAGATAATTCTTTGACAAGATATGCCTCGCTCTGATACCACTTGTTAGGATCAGTTATTGACTAAGGAGTGATTAGAAAGGGGGGGTTGAATAAACACTTCTAGGAATTTAAATGTTTTTCGAAAAAGGTAGTTCAGTTTTGTTACAAACTGAACTGAGTATCCCGTCTGTCAATTATCAATCAGTTAAACTGAATAAGCAGTTGCGGAAAATAAACTGATTGAAAGATAGAATATCTAACTGGAAATAAAAAGCTGAAGTAAAGACAACACAATATGTTTCTGGATGTTCGGAGAATTGAATAACTCCTACGTCACCCCTTCTATCACAAGGATAGGATATTCACTAAAAGACTTTGATCGAGTACAACGCTTGTACAGACCCACTTCAGTTAGGACTTATCTATTGCCTGAACTGAAACTCTTAGTATAATACAATGATCTCTGTAAGTAACTGAACTTAGCACTTATCGAGTTATCAATATTTCACAGTGCTAGATTGCTCAATATGTAGCCTTGATTGCTACGAATAGATCTGATAGGTGTGAGCAGAGATTTTTAACAGAGTAATGGCAAGTTTGAGATTGGTCAATCGTCTATCTTGTCAACTGCTCTTTAGTCATATTTATAGACTTATCTTTCAACGGTAATTTTGAATTCTCGTATCCGTTGATTGCCTCCTTATCATTTCTTGGACAGAGTTCTTGATTGCCGCTTCATCATTTATTGTAAGACGGCGTATTAATCTCAATAGTCGAAATACGTTTTTCTATGCAGTGCGGCTTTCCACATTCAGTTGCTGTCTGATATGTCTTTTTGTCTGTTGAATGATCTTTCCCGAGGTATCATCAGTTGAGAAGCTTTAATGTTTTCGGCTGAATGTTTTAACTGATAAGTTCTCAACTGATCAGTTTGTGTCAACTGATTTTAGTTGAATGTTCAGCTGCCGAATATGCTTTCATGTATTAGTTGATTTTATGTTTTGTCAAACTCCAGAATTTAGTTTCCAACATCCGGGCTTAGGTCCGTGTAGATACTGCATGGTGTGTGTGTCGAAAAGTAAAGGCACGGACCCCGTCTATGGGTACGGGTCAGGGTCCGTGTAGATACTGTGAAGGGAACACTCGGAAAGGAGAGGGGTACGGACCCCGTGCATGGGTCCGTGTGGGGGTCCGTGTACCCTCGGGGACTTGGCACTGCTGAGGGAACAAAGGCACGGACCCCGTGTCAATGTCCGTCCGTGGGTCCGTGTACCTGCGGGAGAAGTAAATCTTCGGAAATTCTGTACGGGTTTTTGCTTACTCGACTAGACCCGATTGTACGGACCATAAACCGACACCCCCGAGTCATTCCTAGGACCCTAAGGAATTATACCAACCCAAGTAAACATTAAAATTTCCCCAAGAGCAATTAACCATCAATGACAACGACACAACTCAAAATTCGGCACAAGGTTTTCTTCCTATGACTCTTGATTCAACTTAGTGCCTATTGACACGAAACGAATCATTAGTGACCGTCCCAAACAACATAAACAAGGTACCTATACGCAGCAACGATCACCTGTCGATCCCCAACGAAGCCTGCAACAATTAAACTTCAAGGATACATCCATATCATAACTTTTCTGAAAACGCAGTTTGAGCAGTCCGACATAAAACATGATAACTCACTCAATTTTCATCCAAAAATCTCGAATTTTATATCAAATCGAAGGCATCGAAAAGTTCTACAATTTTCTAGTTGAAAGTTTTCTCAAAATCTCGACAGAAAAATCGCAGTTTTCAACAGAACAGTGAGTTACGAGATTTCAGATCTAAAAAGTATTTCAAACGCATTCAAACTATTTTCCGCTCAAACGACGAACGTCACACATGGATTTTCACGCATAAAATAACACGACGCATACTATGACAAGATCGATGCAGAAAGAACAGATTATACGTGCCTTTTGATATTAAAAATACCGTGACGACGATACCGAAGCGGAGACGGTGCGAGGCTCGATCCGGGACGAACGTGGCGCTAAAAATCCTTGAAGAAAACACACGAAAATATGCTGGAATAATTCAGAGGAGGGGACGGCCGTTTCTTTCACAAGAACCCTAGGTTTTCTTTTTAAAATCTGAAAATAAACTTGTAGGTGTGTGTTGTGTGTTTTAGTGTGTTTAAAAACGTGTTTAGTGTCTGTGAGTGTAGAAAACGTGTGTGTGATTTAATTAGGAGAAATTTAGTGCTAAATTAACTAATTAAAATACTAATTAAAAGTTAACACTCACTAATTTAATCAAACTCTACAATTAAAATGATTACACACCAATTTTAAAAATTTTAAACTCTTAAATCACTAACTCCATAATAATGTTTTAAAATATTAAAACTTAATAACTTATTAAAATGCCTCATCCTCAACTTAAAATAAAATACCATATTTTAAATTACCAACATCGTCACCGGTCTTTTCCTCGATCCCGCTTCGAATAGTCGCCTGAAACATGAAACTCGAAAAAACATTTTAACGTGCATCACAATGAACATGATTAATTTAAAATAATGATTTTTCATAAATTATGCATGGCAAAAACTCATTTAAAATTAATCAAATGATTTAATAATAAAATGAATGCACAGGTTATACGTGTACTGAATTTGGGCACTACAGTTCTTATGCATGGCAAAAACTCATTTAAAATTAATCAAATGATTTAATAATAAAATGAATGCACAGGTTATACGTGTACTGAATTTGGGCACTACAAAAGCTTGTGTTCCTATCTAGCAGGTTTCTTCTTCCTAACTGCTTATGTTATCCCATTCCAAAACCTTTTTTGATCTTCAAGATGTTGTATTTATAAGCCCCAACAATGACATATATGTTACACAAAAATATGACCTTTTGAAAAATTTATGCACTGTTTTTGAAATTGCAACGGTCAAATTTTCTTTGCAGGACATTTTCCCGAGCCTAAACTGGTCATTTAGTTTTGATCATGGTCAACTGGTTCAATTTGGTCAACTCTTCAATTGCTCGACTGGTTCAGTTTTGGTTTGGTCAACTTGTTCAGTTCTGGTTTACTGGTAAACTGAAACTGCTCAACTGAACCAAATTGATGAGATATACTGGAATCATCCTTGTTGAAATGCAGAACCAGTAGATTCGTCATCATTTATCATCATCTTAAACTTCGATTCACATTTTTACTTGTGAATATGATTTATAGATCATTGTCTTAGCTTCATAACGCATACCGAATTATTTCATTTGGATAACCGAGTTGATCAGAGTGACCAAAATACTAAAAATACTTATGCCCAAATGATTGTTATTTTCGTGCAATCAATTTGGTCTTTCAACTGTCAGTTTGGCCTATATAACATCCGATTTATCGCAACTGACGTGAAATATGTCTTACACCAAATTGGATTTCCGTTCAGTCGAATTGACATATGCTCATTTGGATTACTGATCTGTGAGATATCATCGAAACTCCGAAATTTGCTAGATTTTCAACTTGGCTAAATTCGAGTTTCAGCTTCCATATTAAGTTAAAAACTTCATACTTGAGTAAATATATTAGAAAAATAATAACAAGTTTTGTTATTATCAAAATGAATATTTTTTTGGGAATACGAGAACTCTTCTTGTTCCTATAGATATATGGGCTATTCAATTGGAAAGTAAGCAATTCTTTGTATTTCAATTCTCTTTACTATATATTTTTGAGTATTTGATTTGAGCGTAGAAAAAGATACGCCAGAGGCCACCTTCGACACCCCTTTTATGTTTTTCTTCATTTTATCAGGTGTGTTTGGGTAATTGGTTAGGCGTCAGCTTTTTCCTAATCATCATCAACTCACCTCTTCCATTACAAAATATACACCTTATTTTTTTACTGAGTATAATCATAATAATAATAAAAATTGTTGTCTGTGTTAAAAGCATTTTTATTGTCACGTTTCTGTGTAGATTTTATTTTTGGATTGCTTAGATTGATTGATGGCACTCGTCAGTTTGTATGATGTGACTGAAACCAAAATCTAATTAAGATCATCATGGACTGATTGTTTTGGCTGGGATTGAGATAGACTTGACTTAGAATATGGAGTTATTAAATTTTTGTGCATTAATTAGTAATACTTGACCAATCTCAATAGGTCTTAAGGGGTTAACTTAGAAAGTTACGCAAGGAATATATGTTCAAAACCCGTGCCTTGACTTACAAATTTTTTAAAAAGTGGCAATCGTATTATATAACTTATTGGTAAAAAAATCATATTGCTTTGATTAAATACTCGTTACATATATTTAATTAATATATATATATATATATATATATATATATGTCTTATGAATATATTTTATTTTGAGGGAAACACACAATCAGTATCATGTGATGTATAATGGATAAACTCTTGGACTTAACATAATAGTCTGTAACTCACACTAGATATATAAATCGTACTATACAAGCCATTTATAATAGACTCGATAGAAAAATTGAAAAAAAATGAATTCGTAACCATTTAACGTCGCATTTGCCTACTATTTTTTTTACTGGAAAATCGCATTTACCTACTTCATGGGTCCATAAACTCGAAATCGTTATGAGTAACTATTGTTGCATGTAATATTGCATCTATGCCAAACCTTTTCTTTTTTCTCTTGTAATAGTTTCTAAAATACACAATGAAAAAACGTATGGGGGTTTGAAAATAATATGTTCAGCAAATAAGGTTTAGAAAGGGGAAAATGATTAGTTAAGTAAAACCTACAAAATAAATAAATAATGAGTTAATTTCCTTTAATTTAATTTGTTTATATTTGATTCATTATTGTTTAATAACCTTTCGGTTTTAAATAATAATGATAATTACAATTGGCGTCAAATATTTCTAAAACCAACGAGTAAAGGGATTTTCGGACAATTACTTCTTAACGTATGTTATTACCAGTGTAAAAAAAAAAAATATTGTCAGATAATTACTTTATTTTTCACAAATTTATTTGAGTTTCCTTTATTGGAAATGATTTATTTGAGCCTTTACGTAAGAAGTTTCTGATTCTTGTTTTGTGCGAGAGAATTAGTATACAGGAACCTATTCAGACTTAATTTTAGGTTGTATTTGGAATATTCAAGAGTTTGAAATTGGTGCATGGTTTTCAAAATTTTCATTCAACATAATTATTAATGTTTTGGTAAAAAAAATTAAATTATGAATTTCAAAAAAGTGTAATGTATTTTACGTTCAACTTTAAAATGAAAAATTTAACAACCAACGTATGTTATTCTCAATTTATGAATTTCAAATGATGAGATTTCAATTTTTCATAAATAATATTTCTTAGAGTAGGTCTCTTATGAGACGGTTTCACGAATCTTTATCTGTGAGACGGGTCAACCCTACCGATATTCACAATAAAAAGTAATATTCTTATCCTAAAAATAATATTTTTCATTGATAACCTAAATAACCGATATTCACAATAAAAAGTAATACTGTTAGCATAACAAGTAATAATTTTTTATGTATGACCCAAATAAGAGATCTGTCTCACAAAATACGACTCGTGAGATCGCCTCACACAAATTTTTGCCTACCTTTTTAACCCAGATGCAAGCGGATTGATTTAATATTTAATTTTATAGATACAATTTAAGATTTTATCATTGTCATTTAAAAATATAGAATTTAACGTCTCTAAGAGGAGTAAAAAGTTAAAGGACAAATCTTCAGCGTGCCATTCACGACAAATCCATATGCGCACATACGTTGGATACAAATTTAAAATATATATGTTTATATCTCAGCCGCCTTCACTTTATTATATCGATCATATTTTGACCCACTGCAAAACCACAAATTCCGAAACCTTTACAGATCCCAGCTCCTCCGATATTATTACTCAGTTTTCTCTTCTCCCATGGAGAATATTTATCCGACCATGTTTCAGTCTTCATCTTCGACCCCTCAAAATTCCCATTTCTCCATATTTAACATAGCCAATTCCCATGCACAAGATCAAGAATTCCTGGATCACAAGCCCTATAACGATAACGGATACATGGGGTTGATCTCAAGCATGGAGACTAGTGCTGCTCCGAGCTCAGGCTTCAGCAACCCTAACGCAGTGGAAAGCGAGGATAAATCAAGCAAGAAAAAGGGAGAGAAAAAGTCGAGGAAACCCAGGTACGCTTTTCAGACGAGAAGCCAGGTTGATATACTCGATGACGGGTATAGATGGAGGAAATATGGCCAAAAAGCAGTGAAAAACAACAAATTCCCAAGGTTCGTCAATTTATTTATTTATATGCTTCGATTTAATTTGTCTGGTTCGTTAAATCGTGGAAACATCAGCCTGAATTTTTTAGTTGCTAGCTAAGACGTTAGTATAGTATGATTCAAGGCGGCTAGGGCAGGTTGAACTCTACCCATTTAAGTTGAATAAAGATCGATATATCCTCAGCTCTCCAACACTGAAGATTGAAATTAATTGAAAATCAGTACAACAAAATATCGATCACTAATTAGATTATATATGTATTACTAAATGTAGAATCATAATTAGATTTCTTAATTACTATATACTTTTATAGATAGAGATATATTATACGGAGGAGTTCGTTATATATCCTAACCTCGAGTTTATGTTTCAAATTAATTAGTATTGTCAGGGTTAGTCAACAGTACTACTTGAGAATTAATATACATAATATAGAGTAATTAATATAGCTAAAATGGATCGATCTATTGGAACGGCATGAAATCACTCTTTCTTATTATTAAAAGGAAAACTACGTTAGGCAGCATGAAAATTGGAAATAGCTGCAAACCCCAATTTATAATTCACATATCAAAGTTATCAAGTGGTGCCAGCGCCGTAGTAATTCATTAATGAGTAGGTCTCATGTGAGACCGTCTCACGGATCACAATCCGTGAGACGGGTCAACCCTACCCATATCCACAATAAAAAGTAATACTCTTAGCATAAAAAGTAATACTTTTTCATGGATTATCCAAATAAAGATCCGTCTCACAAAATACGACCCGTGAAACCGTCTCACACAAGTTTTTGCCTTAATTAATTTGATTTGATATATGCTAAATCATTTGTAATATAAAAAATTAACATAGCAACATGGGTATTTAAAGATATGCACTCACTATAGCTTCCAACATATACTGCAGTGACAACCGAACCCAACTATTGATTGCATGTGCTTTCATTTCATGCATGATATCATCAACAACTTTGTGAAATGATAACCACTTGAAAAATTCGAAGGAGGATTGTTCAATGAGTCATCATATAAGTACTCATGATGTATGATTGAACATCTACATGTCTCTTCCAATCAAACGTGGTACACAACATCACAGATGATGGTCTTGAGTTCGAATGATCATTATCCTTATTTTAAGTGGTTGAATCGATTAGAAACAAATTTAGAATATATAGTAACTTTTAAATGAGTATGATCGACATGCCTTGAATGACCTCATCGTACCACAGTATATTCAAAGTTTTTATGTATGCATGTTTTATGCGTACACAGATAATGTAAATGCTAAAATATATTACAACATAAGATATTATCAAAATATATATTATTTATTATACAAGAGTTAATAAAACTCAATCCACAAGTTGGTTTGTTGGCCACCTACTATAACAATTTACATGCTCACTATTTTTAGCCTTTTTTTTCCATTGAAGTGCTATCATGATATTGGAAAATGATGATGTAACATAAAAAATAATGACCTGGCACCTGAAATTGTTGATGTGGCATCAGATTGCTGACATGTCGGATATCACGTCTGCACTACAATGAAAAAACGAATAAAATTGAAAAAAACACAAATTAGTTGACTAAAACCATGAATTGTCCTACAATATATAGAACTAAAAATAAAAAACCGTGTGCAAATCATATGACAAAAAAAATAAATTTTTACAACTTACAAAGACTGGTCTACCTTGTTCCATCACAATAATAATAAAAAAAATTGAATTTTTGTCATTTAAATTCTAATTCCCCCTCCTAACTAATCAATCGAGTCGTCTAGCTCCCCAACTTCGGGGTGACCTTAGGTGGTAGAGTAATTAACACATATGGTGTCTATACAACAATTCTGACACGGTGCATCCAGCATTTTTGTGGCGTTTTGGGATTACCCTAAAGCCAAAAAAGGTTTATTAATAACGCAATTTATTGATTGTTTTTCCCATGCAAACTAAAGTTTCTTCGTCGTTTGTATATTTCAGAAGCTATTACAAGTGCACGCATCAAAACTGCAACGTGAAAAAGCAAGTTCAAAGGCTGTCTAAAGACGAAGGAATTGTGGTGACAACCTACGAAGGGGTACACTCACATTCAATAGACAAACCCACCGATAATTTTGAGCACATTCTTAGTCAGATGCAAATTTACACCTCCATTTAAGTTCATGCATACAATATATATATATATATATACACCCGATCAAGGGGGCAAGAAACTGTCTGAAAGAGAAAAATATACAGCTTTTTATGTAATGTTATGTACAATATATATATTGCTTTAAATAAAATTGTACCTGATGATATGTAAGTTAGACTTAGATCCTCAAATGAAATTGTCAAATGTTATACTTCAACTATTTTTCTTGGTTGTTTCTTATTCATTTGCTCATTTACTTAACTTGTGTACACACATATATCGGGGGACCTATTTCTAGTCCATATATGAGTTTAAACTAAGAACAACACCATATGTACGTAAAAGGGAAAAAATCCTATGCTGGCATATCTATGCAAATTCTGATTATGTTAAATATGAGATTTATTCATTTATCAATATTTATTACACAAAAATTAAACGAGGGACTATTATCGGTATACTTCATATAAAATTAATTAACCTTATGAGATCACTTTAAAGTGTATTTGGCGGACTTAAATATGGATACTAATATATATATATATATATATATATATATATATATATATATATATATATATATATATACCTATATATATATATATATATAGGTTGAGATCGGAGTTAATATAGCGATGCCGAGGCAGGGCCGTGCTTATTTAGAGTCAAATGAGCCCAATGACTCAGACCCATATCTTTTTTGGGGCCCAAAAATTAAAAAAAATTATATATATAATACTAGATAGCCCAACTATTGAATCTCTCTAATATCTACTTCAGTATTTTATTCTGTATTTGCATGAGTATCGCCGGAACCAACTATTGAATCTCTCTAATATATACTTCAGTATTTAATTCTTTATTTGTAATAGGGTACTCATTCTAAAATTTGATTGAATATCTAAAATTAAGGACCAAAACTAATGTTGTACACTTCTGAGTGGGTCCCACCCAAATTTAATAATTGAATAGAAATTTATTAATCTATACATAATTTTAAGATAAACTAATGCACCGACGCACATATTGTGTACATGCACAATATTTTTTATAATTAATTTGGGTTATATTTAAATGAATATCAAAATGTAATTATAAGATGAGGGACTACACTTTAATTTTGATATATGGATTAAAAAAATAAATAGAAAAAAGAAAGAAAAAAATCAAAGTAAGAATTGAACCTACTTGATGTTTAGGAAATAAAGACTTTATCCACTAAGTTATACTCGTAAAAGATGCACACGTGTTGCATGTGTTATTATTATTTTTACTTTGATCAAATAATACTAAACAATTAACATGAAATATTTTTAATTTAGAAGAGTTTTTCGATTTAAAATTGTTTAGATTTTTTTCTATGTAAAATATGAAGTGACTTGAGGAGATTTTTAATAGGGTAAGAAAGGTAATTATGAAATTAAATATTTTGGTGTCCTCTACGAGTCTCACACTTAATAGGAATGATCTATTTTCGGAGTTGACATTCTTGAGCTGCTCATTACAAAGAGAAGCAAAATAGATCATTGATGTAGTGAATTACTTGAAGAAAATGGATGTGTGTTCCCCAAATGCTCATATTGATTATAGAATCTTTTTGACTGTCTCGGTCATAATAGCAAGTGCAGAGCGAAGTTTCTCAGAGCTAAAGCTCATCAAAACTTTTCTCCGATCAACCATGTCACAAGAAAAATTGAATGGATTGACTATGTTATCGATTGAGAAAAAAATTACTGAACAACTTGATTATACAGACTTGATTAGTATTTTAGCTCTAAAACTGTTAGGCGTGTTGTTTTTTAATGTTCATTTTGGACATGTTTGATATTTTTATTCATTTATTTTTTTATATTATCTTTAACGTAGTGATTTTATTTGAAAAATAGCTATGTAAAAAAAATATGAACATATATTATGATTCAGATATCTCTTTTTAAAAGTTAGACTCAGACCTAAATATTGTTAGGATCGGTCATGTGCCGAGGGTTAATTGATCTAAATATCTCTGGATTTATGTACGTAAAACTTTTAAATATAAATATAAGCATTTAAACGATTCAAGCTTAAAAGCCCAAGGGATTGGCGAAGAGGTCGGAGTTTTGGACTAATGATCTTATGTACCTAAAAGCCCCATCAAATCAGAAAGTTAAAATTAGAGGGAACCCTTCCTGGAATCCTCGAATTTATTTCAATTGGGTGGTTTGCGGAGGAGAGAAATTCGTGGAATTTTCAAGAAAGAGGCCTTGCTTGTTTAATTAACCTTTCCGGCAGTTGATTCGTGCTTGATATTTAATGTTCTTTTCTTTTTCACAAACATTTGTGACTCTAAGTTGATTTTTAAAATATATTTCATGTTTCAGATATATTTCAATTGAAAAAGTAATAAACCAAAATCAGGGATTAAAATTATGAAAATATAATTTATCATTCAACGATAAATATAAATATATAATCAAATCTTATTATATCAAATCAATATAGTATTACTGGAAAAATTGTTGATGTATCGTTTTTTCGCAACCAAAACGTAATAGAAATTTTGTAATCTGACAATCAAATCATGTTCAGTGTCTTATGATTCTAAATTCATTCATAGAGTGTTTATTGAAAATTTACCTTTAGTGGAGCTTGACTCTAACTATTCCCGGTTTGAAGTGGAAATAACTCTTATTGTAAATTAATTCAAATGATCTACTTGATCTAATGTCGTTCTTCAATCTCTAAATTAAATCACAATTGATCACTTGTATTTATCTTCAAATTTGTACTAGAAAACTAGAAGAAATTGTGCGTTGAGATTCATGACCGAAGGCGGCGGAACCACGACGACGTATGGTGCGAGCGGCGGTGTTAGAAGGTTTTTACCTAATCAAAAATCTCAATTGAATTTTACTTTGTTAAAAGTCTCACTACCAGTTTCTACCTTGTCAAGACCTCTACTAAGTTTTTTTTTGGGTTCTAGCTAGGAGTCCTACTAGTTAAAGTCATTGGGATTCTCCAATCATATTGATCTAATAATCGATGATCGTGGTTTCATCATAATCTCGATCAACGATCAGTAATCTCCAAAATGACGAGGGTACAAAAATCATCATTATGATGCAAAATAAAAATTCGAAGATCAAAATTTTGATTTATTCATTTTTGGCAGCTGAAAATTTTGGAAATATTTCACAAAATCTAGGCAGTTTCACTCTGAGAAGAAATTTTCGAGTCGTGATAACTCTTACAACTTTAAAATATAGAATCCACTTATAAACACTTTTATAAGTCATATGTTTAATCTTCATCAAACTATAATCACCAAATTTAACTCTTGGAATTTAATTATCTCAACGAGAACACAAAAATAATATTTGTGTGACCCTCAATTGTTTAGGGATACAACTAAATGTGAGTTCACAACTCATGTGATCTGAGATAACATTTATCTCTTATATGAGCTTAGCCTTATTAGCCTCATTCTATACATCAACCCATTGATCATTAGAACGTCAGAACTCCGTTTTGATTGCACCCATCAACTCTTGATAAGAGCGTATTATAACATTGCCTCATTATCCTCTAAGTATCAAGGAATAGTTTTTGCAAGAACCAATAGGTTATAGTTGGTGAAACGTCTAATACTAAAACACTATTGATTTTTTTTTAAGTAAGCCTTGGCCGAAACATACATACGTACATACATACATATATATAAAAATTCGTCCCACTCGTCTTACCAAACAACCCAAATACTGAATAAAACAACTGCGATTTAAAAATTTAAAAGGTGTGACCAATGGAAACGTTACTATTTGAAGTAAAACAACAGCACAATACTAAAAACATGCCAAACCTCAAAAGTATAAATATCATAAACGTTTTAAAATATTTTTTTTAACCATATCCCGCATAAAATCATGAAATGCGAAGAAACGCAAGGTCCTCAGGCTTCCAGTGCACTACCAGCTCAGTCCACTCAGCCCTTCGCACCTCCAGTCTCCTCATCGACATGATCACCTGCGGCAATCACACCTAGTGAGTCTAAAGACTCAACACACTTGAACCGTTATATCAAAGTACATATACAAATCAAGCAACAACGAAAAGTACTGTAATCAAAATAACTTTCATGATAATTCTAAAAGATGCATGTCCATATACATAAATATGACATAAACATAAATATATTCAAATCATGTCATCATAGACATATTCGTTTTTTCTTTTTTGAATTCAAATCATTTGTTGTGACTTTCGTATCAGCTGTTGTTCGATAGATCCATCTACGTATAACCATGATACCAGGCGACGAGAACATCAGCGACACTCTCACCCGTCAACTGAGCCTTGGCCTTACATGTTGTGTTTTCGTGTTTGTGTTCGTATTAGTCACAAGCAAGTCAACTCCTTTAAACATGTCACCATATTCATCACTTAATAAAATTGGATGCATGTACATAAATTTTCTTGAAGACAAGCATGAAACGTATTTCAGCATTTTCATAAAAATTATATATTCATCTAAAGTAAACATTTTAAACATGCATTACCAGATGTCAGGGCACTGTCAGGATTGGCAACTCAATTCAGGTGCAAAATAACTATTTTGCCCCTGAAACCCTAGTTTGACCATTTGACCCCTAGACTTTAAAATTTTGAACCAAAGCTGTCCAAACTTATTAAAACACCTTAAAAAAATACTTATAATCATTTATTAGACGTAAACTCGAGTACATGCTACACATTCTATAATTCGTTTTAAAACTTGGACAGGAGTCCCGGTTTTAACCCGAAACACAACCAAACTTTCCCAAACTTAAACCATGACTTAACCACACGAGACCAGCCCGTAAAAAACCTAATTCAGACCGCTCATGTAACGTCCGGAAAACTATACGTAAACCACATGCATGCAAAATTATTTTAATTGCTTAATTGTTTTATTAAAATATTTTTAAATGCTTGCATGATATTTATAATATGATTAAAAGTATGATTGCATGATTAAATGATAATACGACATGATTTCATGAAATTAAGGATCTTACCCGAATATTCGATAATAGGTAGGGAAAAGGAAACCAGGGACGACCGAGACAAAAATATTTATTTTTCTTTAAATAATGGCAATGCTTCCTAATATGATTTAAAAATGATTTAATTTTCTTAAAGATGCTGGAGTTCGAATTACTTTACGAATCGAGCTAGATTTTCCCGGGAAGCCGGTTTGGGCAAACAAAGAGTTTTAAAAGATCAAAAATATTATTTTATAGAAACTTATTTTATAAACTTTTATTATTTAATTAATTAAGTGTTATTGGACCAATTTAATTAATTTAAGTAGGCCCAATTACCCTTAATCATGCAAGCCCAAAACTAAAGCCCATTTAACTTGCAAATTAAATTCTAAATTAAGACTCCTAGGTCATTTATCACCACAATTCCTTCATCAATCAGCCGTGCAACACCTCACACACACATACAATTTTCAAATTCAAGGGAAGGATAAAAGGCTAGGAGTTTTCGTCGTCCGGTCATCCAACGTCGCACCCTCGCTGAAGATCGAATAATCGAGCGTTATAAACGCAAATGCACGTTTTCTAAACCCTTTCAAACATCATACAAATCATAATATGTGTGTTTTAATTGATTATGCATGAAACGTGAGTTCGATTATTTTACGGTATGATACGTAATTTCAACTTTTTTACGATTTTACGCTTGTTTTAAAAGAATCGTTATGAACCCAACGGACACGCTGCCAATACATGATAAAATGTGATAAATTATGGACAAAACATGATTAAATGTAAAGGGAATTTGTACTGGAACCGTAGGATTAAAAATCAGAAAAAGAACAGTGAGTGTGTTGGTTTGTGTTTGATTCAAGGGCTCGGTTGCTTTTCATGGTCCCTTGGGGCTTGGCCAGGGCTGGCCCCGAGGGGGTTTTATGGTGTGGCTGAGAAGAGGGGCTCACGACTGATCTGGGGGCGAGCTAGGTGGTCTGTCAGGGTCCTAGGGAGATGGTCAAGGGTTGGGGCAGGGGATGGAGTGGAGTGATTCACCGCTGGCTCGACTGGAAGGGGATTAGCGTGAGGGAAGCAAGAAAACGTGAAGGTGTTTTTTTTCTGGTTCAAGAGCTTCGCTGCTTGGGTCCAGGGCTTGGATGGTCTGGGTAGGGGCTGGTCGTGGTCCAGGGATGGTGAGGGTCGTGTGGGCTTGGTGGTGGCTCGGCTGGAAGGGTGTGATACCCTTGTCCCACATCGAAAAAATCAAAGATTTAAAATGAGTTTATAATGGCTTACAATGGACTTCTATAGCAACTTGGGTTAATCATTTTCGTAAAGCGAGGACGAATACGGAGTAGTTGCTATAGGGGCCCATTGTGTGCAGTCACGCAGGCGCGGGCCCGGGCTCGGGGCGTGACAGAATGGTATCAGAGCCGGTCACTGGCATGGAACACCGGGAAATAAGTGCTATGCGGGGCAAAGTGCTACGTGTATGGGAACCACCTCTTGAACCTGCGGGGCAAAGTGCTACATGACGGGAGCCACCTCTTGAACCTGTAGGAGCCACCTCTAGATCCTCGGTGCTGGTGGATCGAGGGGTCAGGCCGCGACGAGGACGTCGTGTTCTGAAGGAGTGGTGATTGTGATACCCTTGTCCCACATCGAAAAAATCAAAGATTTAAAATGAGTTTATAATGGCTTACAATGGACTTCTATAGCAACTTGGGTTAATCATTTTCGTAAAGCGAGGACGAATACGGAGTAGTAGCTATAGGGGCCCATTGTGTGCAGTCACGCAGGCGCGGGCCCGGGCTCGGGGCGTGACAAAGGGTCCTGGTGTTACTGAAGTCTTTGAGCATGAATTTTTAGCAACATGAGACTTGGTTGAGTACAGGGAGAGTTGCGAGGGTTAGGGGCTGGTCTGGGACGAGGCTGGTCTTGGTCCAGGGTCAGGGAGGGTCCGAGGTGGTTGTTGGTTAAGTGGATGGAAGGGTCCTTGTTAGCTAGGATGATGGGCGAGTAGGGACAGCTTGAGCGCAGGTTTTGGGGTCATTTTTCAGGTGAGTTTGAGCGAGCTAGGGCTAGGTTCTTTGGTCTGAGCTTGGTCAGTAGAGTTCCTAGGTGGGTTGGCTATGGTTTGGCTCGGTCGTGGCAAGAGTAAATTGGGAGATGGCTCCGGTGGTTCGTTTATGTCACGCCCCTAGTCCGAAGGGTTTTTGACATCCGGCATTGTTCAACAATTAAATTGAAAACAATAAAGCCTCGTATCAATTAAACCAGTCTTTTTCATAAATGTAATATTGTCTTACAATGACAATAAAAATGAAGATTACATCAAAGTTTTTCAGAAACGAATTCAAAAGAAAAGTACGAAATCTTGAGCTTGCTATCGATCATTGATTCACCATCCCCAAAAAGCTTCCTGCTTCTCCTCATCAATCTGCTCCTCATTCTTATCTGAAATTTGTAAGGGGTGAGTGTTTTGGGAAACACTCAGCAAGTGGGGGGGTCGATCGATTTCCAAAGATACATATAGAACATAAGTCTTTAAAACAATTCTTTAACAATCTTTCAAATCTTACTACTTAACTTATCATAACAGAAACGAACATGAGACAGATATTTCAGGACGAAACAGATTTCTCAGAACAGTTCAGAAACAGATCATATCAAAACAAACAGAACACTGTTACTCATCTCATTTCCATGGTCAAATTGTCCCCAATATGTTACTCCTCTAAGAGGTGAGGTCAGAAATGGTTTTATACCCACCATTGGGGGCCAGAAATGGTTTTATACCTACTATTGGGGGCCAGACAGAATAACAATTCTCGTCCCATTTCAAATTGAATCGTAACAGTGTAACAAATATTTCAGGATTAACAGACAGAACTTATCAGACAGAACTTATCAGAAGTTTTAGATAGAGTTTTCAACAGACACAGCGGAATCAAAGTTATTCGAAGCATGGAAGAAACATATAATCGATCGAAATTTCAAACCATATAGACTGACATTTTCTAAATTCAAGACACACATACATGTATGCCATTTTATTTATATCAAGGTTTAAAAATACAAACGAAGTACATAACAAAAGCCCACTTACAGTATATTGAAGGTAGAACCGAATTTGTAAACTTTGGCACCTTGCCTCTCGAAAATTCTGCAGCACTTCGACGTATTCTTTTCGATTATTGTCTTTACTTCAGCAGCACATTGGCGTAGAAACTTTAACACTTGAACCGCATGAACAAGGCTTCCTCTTTGATTGAATCGACCGAAGGCTTTTGCGAAGAGGGGAGAGCCGAAATTTTTGAGAGGTTGAGGGATAAATTGTGAAGTGCATTTCCTAGCATTGCATGTCCTATTTATAGATGAGTCTAGCCCTTTTTGTCTCCCCATTTGGCCGAATTCTTGAGTCTCAAGAAAGGCTTGAATACATTCATAATGTTGGTCCAATGTTTCATGCATAATTTTCCAAAATCCCATGCATTCTTCAAATTCTAGATTAGTCATGAATGTAGCTCAAAATCTCATGCACTCCTTAAATGTCATCTTGATTTTCTAAAGGGTCATTTCCTGCATCATCAATATATCCTAGCTCTTAGCTCCTCCCGTAGCTCCTTCATGGGTTAATGCGAAGGTCATTTCTTGCACATTTAATTTGTCAAAACTCTTGGCTCAACTTATAGCTCCCTTTTTTGGTCTTGTTATGACAAACTTGGTTGAGCTACTTTGAACTGACAGATCGTGTCCTTGAGCTGGGGTTTTACTCCTCTAGTGACAATACTTTGATGGATGCGGTTACTTGTAGCTTGGCCTCCTGTTGAGCTCATTCTCGAGCTTTGAAGTTTCTTCCTCGAGTTAAATTTAATGAAAATCTAAGTTAATATTCAAGTTATCTTGTTGGAACTAAAATTTTTGAGCTTAGTTTGAGTTAGATTTCAAGTTCGTATTACTTACTTGATTTGCTTCGGATCGTAAAATCCCAGGTTCTCACATCCCTCCCTCCTTATTGAAAGTTTCGTCCTCAAAACTTGCATTAACTTGAACTTTCGAACAGATGAGGGTATTGTGATCACATCTTCTCCTCGAGTTCCCAAGTTGCCTCTCTTTCAGTATGATTTGACCATTGTACCTTAACATAAGGTATTGTCCGATTTCTCAAAACTTGATCTTTTGTGTCCACTATTCGGATAGGGAATTCTTCATATTTGAGTTCTTCGTTAAGGTTTCCCTCAATCATCAGTGGTGCAACTTTAAGTACATGGCTTGGGTCGGGGACATACCTCCTTAGCTGTGAGATGTGGAAAACGTTATGTATTCTGGACATATCGGGTGGTAGCGCCAATCGGTAGGCTAAGGTTCCTACCTTCTCTAGTATCTCAAATGGTCCCACATATCTCGGATTCAACTTTCCGGATTTACTGAACCGAACTACTCCTTTCATGGGAGAGACCTTAACATAAGCTTTTTCTCCAATCTCTAATTCTAACGATCCTCTCTTCAAATCGGCCCAACTCTTTTGCCTATATTGGGCTGCCTTAAGTCTTTCCTTGATTATGACTACTTTATCAACGGTTAACTGAATGAGTTCTGGTTCCGGTAACATCTTTTTCTCCGACCTCGTCCCAATATAGAGGCGACCTACACTTCCTTCTATACAATGCCTCAAATGGAGCCATCTCGATACTACTATGATAGCTGTTGTTATAAGCGAATTCGATCAGGGGTAACTGTTCACTCCAATTCCCAGAAAAATCCAGTGCACATGCCCTCAGCATATCTTTGAGGGTTTGAATTGTCCTTTCGGTTTGGCCATCAGTCTGGGGATGATAGGCCGTGCTGAGAGTAACCTTGGTTCCCATAGCCTTTTGGAAACTTTTCCAAAATCTTGATACAAATCTTGGATCTCTGTCAGACAAAATACTCGCTGGAACTCCATGTAGCCTCACTATGTTGTCCATATACAAAGTGGCTAATTTATCCAAATTATAATTCATCCTAACTGGCAAGAAATGGGCAGACTTGGTCAGTCTGTCAATGATTATCCAGATCCCATCGTGACCTTGTCTTGATCATGGTAGTCCTACTACGAAATCCATGGAGATGTTATCCCACTTCCACTCTGGTATCTCCAATGGTTGTAAAAGTCCTCCAGGCCTTTGATGTTCTGCCTTGACTTGTTGACAGACTAAACACTTAGCAACAAAGACAGCTACATCTTTTTTCATGCCGTTCCACCAGTAATTTTTTTTCAAATCCCGGTACATCTTGGTGCTTTCTGGATGTATTGAAAATCTCGATTTATGTGTCTCGGCCATTACTTCTTCTCGAATTCCATCTACATTTGGCACATACAATCGTCCTTTCATCCAGAGTATTCCATTTTCATCAATTTGAAATTCTGGAACTTTTTGTTCTTGGATTTTAAGGATGGAGGTGTCTTGACTCTGCTTCAACTTGATAGTCTCTCGAAGGTTTGGTTGCACTGATAGGGAATTTAAGTTCACCTTCCCAGGGTTCCTTCGACTCAACGCATCTGCCACTTTATTTTCCTTACCCGGATGGTAATTGATTGATAGGTCATAGTCTTTGAGAAGTTCCATCCATCTTCTTTGTCTCATGTTTAATTCCTTTTGAGTGAAAATTTACTTGAGACTCTGGAGATCAGTAAAAACTTCGCATTTTACCTTATAAAGATAGTGCCTCCAGATTTTAAGTGCAAATACTACTGCGGCTAACTCCAAGTCATGAGTGGGGTAATTCTGCTCATATGGTTTCAATTGCCGTGAGTGATAGAGGTGGATTTTACTTGTTTTTCATATCGTGTTTTGTTGCATTGTGTTGCATTTGTCACTTAGATTTCGTGCATTTTGTGTTGTTTTAGCATAATCTATGTCTTTGTGTCACTCATGTGTTTAGTGGCGAAAATGCAGGAGATTTGTGAAGAAACTGAAAAAAAGAGGAAGAAAGTCGAGAGACCTCCGCCCGGGCGCACATTTGCATCCGCTCGGGTGCGTTCAAGCTTGGAGAAAGAATTTTAATCGAGAGTCATCCGCCCGGGCGTAAAGTCATGTCCGCCCAGGAGCGCAAAAATCTGGAAAAAAATTCTTGTTGCGAAACACATCCGCCCGGGCGGAAACTTATATCCGCCCGGGCGCGAGTGTATTTTTGGAAAAAATACCAGACGATTCCATTCCTTATTTTCTGAAGGAGAAGGATATGGTAGGGGATTTTGAACGTTTGTGAGCGATTTGCTGGACGATTCGGGAGAGGTTGCAGCAGCCAAAGAGGAGAAATCTTGGAGAAAAAGCTTGGAATTGAAGATTCGTGATTTTCCGGGCATCGTTCTTCACAGATTTCGTCTCGCCTAGTATTTCTAATCTAGTTTCTTTCATTTTTAAACGTTGTTGCGTTTATTTTTACTATGAATTCTAGTAGCTAAACCTTAATATTTGTTGGGATTCAAGGGGATCCTACCCCAAGCTTTGATTTGAATTAATTTATATTCGATTGTTGCGTGATTCTTGAGTATACTATTATTTTATTGTGTCATTAAAGCGTAGCTAACTTTAACGACGTTTTCATATCACGAGTGAGTTCGAGAGAATAACGAGTGATAAGATCGAGTAGTATAATCCGCGGATCTGCAATTTACATAGATATATGAAATTGGATACGTGCCGATAATCATAGTCCTAAGGGTCGAAAATAGGGGATTTCATAAGTCGAAATGCGAGTCACTCTTGATAAATAATTAAAGATATTTAATTACTTCATTGAGTGGCATAGCTCGAGAGGGTGTGTTGAATAGAATAGGAAATTCTGTCGGAAGCATACAAACACGATCGAACAAATTAACGAATTAATACGGGGTAGGTGAACCAGAATTCCCAACAAATTCATTTATCATTGAAATTTATTCAATTGATCTAGCATTCATAGTTCATCATTAAATTCTTGAACTTGTTTATTCAGTTTCATTAAATTTTATTAGTTATAAAACAATCACTCAATTTTCGTTGCTAAAGTTTAATAACTAGAATAATAATTGTGAAACACAGTCTTCAGTGGATCGATACTCGTACTCACGTACACTATTCTATTACTTGACATCGTGCACTTGCGATTACATTTTGAGCATATAAAAACATATTTTTATTGAGGATAGCACAGTGCAAGTTTTGCTCGATCAAGTTTTTGGCGCCGTTGCCGGGGACTGTTGATCTACAATTTTATTTTTAGTTATTTCCTTTAGCATTTTTTTATTTCTCTTGAGCTAACACTCTATATTTTATTACAGATATTCCTTCCAGTGCATGCCAAAGTCACTTGACGTGGAGCTTGAGTACGACCCTGAAATTGAAAGAACTTTCAGCAGGAGGAGACATCAGCAGAGACTAAAAGAACTGATGGAGAGGCAATTGAATGATCAAGAGGAGGAACGTCGTGAAGATAGACATGTGGAGATACCGCGCCGCATACCAATGCTGGAGTATGCCCAACCTTCTTTGGAGGGTGCACGCCCTAGCATCGTGAGGCCTATCGTGCGGGCAAATCACTTTGAAATCAAGCCAGCCATAATCCAGATGATTCAGAACACAGTCCAATTTGGAGGAACTGAAATGGATGACCCAAACACGCACATCGCGGATTTTCTTGAAATTTGCGATACTTTTAAATTCAATGGAGTTTCTGATGATGCTGTTAGGTTGCGTTTATTTCCTTTCTTCTTACGTGATAAAGCTAAAGAGTGGTTAAATTGTTTGCCTGTAGGTTCGATCGCTACATGGGAGGACATGGCGAAAGCATTTCTCGTCAAATACTTCCCTCCCTCCAAGACCATGAAGCTGCGGTCAGACATTACAACATTCGCTCAATTCGATCAGGAATCTTTATATGAGGCATGGGAACACTTCAAGGATCTACTACGAAGATGCCCACATCACGAGTTACCACTTGGGTTAGTCTTTCAAACATTTTATTATGGTTTGCTTACTCCTAACCGTACTATGATAGATGTTGCTGCTTGTGGAAACCTGTTGAGGAAGACTGCGGAAGAAGGATATGAGTTGTTGGAGGAGATGGCTGCTAGCAGTTATCACCCTCAATCTGACAGGAACAACCAGCGGAGAAGTGCAGGAGTTCAACATGTAACTGATTTTTCTGCTATTACTGCACAACTGGATGCATTGAACATGAAGCTGGATGGCTTGAACATGGGTGGCACAGCTATGCGTCTGCAAGAGATATTCTGTGAGAAATGTGGAGGGGAACACTATGTGAAAGACTGTCAAGATGGAAATCCCTTCTATGTGCAAAATGAGGCACCAGTGAATCAAGTGGGAGTCCAAAACCGCCCAAGGAATGACCCTTATTCGAACACATACAATCCTGGGTGGAGGCAACATCCCAACTTCTCATGGGGCGGTCAAAACAGTCAGAATAGACCGCAAGGAGGACAACATTTTGGGAAACAACTGATGTACAGATCCGATCCTCCTAGAGAAGAAAAGTCCAACTTGGAGCAAATGATGTCTAAGTTTATTTCATCCACGGAAACTAGACTTCAAAATCAGGATGCGTCGATAAAGGGGCTTGAAAATCAGATTGTTCAGTTAGCGAAGATGATAGCAAGTAGAGAGCCAGGCACCTTGCCAAGTAACACAGAGACTAATCCAAAAGAGCAAGTGGAGGCCATTGAGTTGAAGAGTGGGAAAGTTTTGGAGTCAAGGGTAAAAGAGAAAACTCAAACAGTGGATGAGCAAACTGCGACATCTAAAGGTAAGTCTACACTAGCACCCACTGCACAACCAAAAATTGTTATTCCTCCACCCTTGTAACGACCCATTACAGGCCCAGTGGACCGCCCTATACGGCCCACTGCCCCGATCGACCCAAGGCTATCCCGATCTTGGGCTCTCTCTATGGGGCCTTTTCCCTCACGGACTTTCCATAGGCGTCGTACGGGTTACTCATAGGATCTCTCCTTCCCTACCAAAGGATTTCTTTCGCCTCCCCAAGACTCGATCCCATGACCTATAGGATAAGTACATAGATATCAAGAGTCTTGGTACCACATGACAGTGAACTTAACTGAAAATTGCTCCGCTTTGGTGCAAAACAAAATCCCACCGAAACTCAAAGACCCAGGGAGTTTCTCTATTCCTTGCATGATTGGTGTTGTTGTTTTTCATAAAGCATTATGTGATCTTGGTGCAAGTATTAATCTTATGCCATTGTCTGTGTTTAGGAAACTTGGGTTGGGAGAGCCTAAGCCGACGAGGATGTCCTTGCAACTGGCTGACAGATCTGTCAAGTACCCCTCGCGGAGTGATTGAGGATGTGCTAGTGAAAGTGGACAAATTCATTTTCCCTGCGGATTTCGTGGGTCTCGACATGGAGGAGGATACAGAGATGCCTCTAATTTTGGGGAGACCGTTCCTTGCAACTGGCAAGGCACTGATTGATGTGCAAGAAGGGAAGTTGAGATTAAGAGTGGGCGAGGAAGAGATTACTTTTGATGTTTTTAATGCACTTAAGCATACACTGCATTCTGATAGTTGTTTTAGAATTGATGCTTTTGACTCTCTTGTGTCTCACTATGTGTAGGATGCTCTTAAGGACACTTTGGAGGCCACTATCACTACTGAATTGGGAGAAGAGGAATTGGATGAGGAAAAAGCTGAAATAGTGGCACACTTTAATGCCAACCATCCATGGATAAAGCCAATGAGTATGCGACTGGAGGATCTAGGAGAACGAAGAGATTTGACCCCTCAAAGGTCAAGCATCGAGGAGCCACCAACCCTTGAGCTAAAGTCGTTGCCTCCACACCTCAAGTACGTTTACTTAGGTGAGAATAACACATTACCTGTCATTATTTCTGCTGCTTTGACAGATGCGATGGAAGACAAACTGTTGGAGGTTCTGAAAGAGCATAAGGGTGCATTTGCGTGGAAGGTGGCGGATATCAAAGGGATCAATCCATCAGTCTGCATGCACAAGATCTTGATGGAAGACAAGTACTCACCTCTTGTGCAACCTCAGAGAAGATTGAATCCAAAGATGCAAGAGGTAGTAAAGGCAGAAACGATTAAGCTTCTCGATGCAGGTATTATCTATCCTATAACTGATAGTGCATGGGTAAGTCCGGTTCAGTGTGTGCCAAAAAAGAGTGGGATTACTGTGATTACAAATGATAATAATGAACTAATACCCACCAGGACTGTTACGGGATGGCGTGTCTGCATTGATTATATGAAATTGAATGATGCCACCCGAAAAACCACTTTCCCCTCCCTTTATTGATCAAATGCTTGAGAGGTTAGTGGGTCATGAGTTTTATTGTTTTCTAGATGGATATTCAGGGTATAATCAAATCACCATTGCACCTGAGGACCAAGAGAAAACCACTTTCACTTGTCCTTATGGAACTTTCGCTTTTGCCGTTTGGTCTTTGTAATGCCCCTGCCACATTTCAACGTTGCATGACCGCTATATTCCATGATATGATAAAAACTTTTCTTGAAATTTTTATGGATGACTTCTCTATTTTCGGCCCTTCTTTTGATGACTGTTTGCAGAACTTGAAGGTGGTGTTGTTGAGATGTGAGGAGACGAATTTGGTGCTAAATTGGGAAAAGTTCCATTTCATGGTGCAAGAGGGAATTGTCTTAGGGCACAAGATTTCGGAGCACGGAATAGAGGTGGATAAGGCGAAAGTTGAAGTTATCAAGAACTTACCACCTCCGGCGTCCATAAAGGGAGTTAGAAGTTTTCTCGACCACGCCGGTTTTTATCGGTGTTTTATAAAAGATTTTTCAAAAATTGCCAAACCTCTATCTTCCTTACTTATGAAAGATTTGCCATTTGATTTCAATTCTGACTGTTTACAGGCATACGAGGATTTGAAGGAGCGCTTGGTGACGGCTCCTGTCTTGGTAGCACTGGATTGGGATCTACCTTTCGAGATCATGTGCGACGCCAGTGACACTGCAGTGGGGGCCGTACTTGACCAACGGCAAAACAAGGTATTTCATATAATTTACTATGCAAGTAAGACCTTAGATGAGGCTCAATTGAATTATGCAACAACTGAAAAGGAATTACTTGCAGTAGTATTTGCACTTGACAAATTTCATTCATACCTTGTTTTGTCCAAAGTAATTGTATTCACTGATCATTCTGCCCTTAAATACTTACTTGCTAAAAAAGATGCAAAGCCACGCTTACTTCGGTGGATTTTATTACTGCAAGAGTTTGACTTAGAAATCAAAGACAAGAAAGGTGTTGAGAATGTGGTAGCAGATCACTTGTCTAGATTAGAATTTATTTGTGATGATTCTGTCGATCATGCTATCAATGATTGGTTCCCTGATGAGCAACTATTTGAGGTGAGAAATTGTCCTTGGTATGCAAATTTCGCTAACTTTCTTGTCACAGGCACACCTCCACCAAACCTATCGTTTCACCAACGAAAGAAATTCTTTTCTGACGTGAAATACTATTTTTGGGAGGAACCGTTTTTGTTCAAAATTTGTGCAGATGCCATGATAAGAAGGTGTGTTGCAGAGGAATAGTTCGATCAAATTCTCAACCATTGCCATGACCGTGAGGTAGGTGGTAATTTCGGACCAACAAGGACGGCATCCAAGGTACTTGAATGTGGCTTTTATTGGCCAACCCTCTTTAAAGATGCTCGGTCTTATGTGCTACATTGTGATAAATGCCAGCGGTCAGGTAACATCTCTAACCGTCATGAAATGCCTTTAAATAATATCATTGAATGTGAGGTTTTTGATGTGTGGGGGATAGACTTCATGAGACCGTTTCTCAGTTCTTTCACGAAAAAATACATCTTGGTTGCGGTGGATTATGTGTCTAAGTGGGTAGATACGGAAGCTTACGCCACTAATGATGCTCAAGTGGTCCTAAAATTTTTAAAGAAAAACATTTTTAACCGATTTGGAACACCAAGAGCAATCATTAGTGATGGTGGCACGCATTTTTGCAACAAACTATTTGAAAAACTTTTGAGCAAATATGGTGTCACACATAAGATCTCTACCCCCTATCACCCCAGACGAGTGGTCAAGTGGAAGTGTCGAACCGAGAGATAAAGCGAATCTTGGAGAAAGTGGTAGGTGTCAGTAGGAAAGATTGGTCAGTACGATTAGATGAAGATCTTTGGGCATATAGGACTGCTTTTAAAACACCTATAGGCACTACACCATATAGGTTGTTGTTTGGTAAAGCATGTCATTTACCTGTAGAGTTAGAGCATCGAGCATACTGGGCTACAAAAGCATTGAACTTTAATTTTACTGATGCAGGTGAACGACGTCTGCTGCAACTGGATCAGTTGGAGGAGTTCCGGAATTTGGCATATGATCTTGCACTGTTATACAAAAAAAAGTCAAAGAGGGCTCACGACAGGCGAATCATTGAAAGGGAATTCAAGGAAGGTGAAAACGTCCTGCTCTACAACTCCCGGTTGCGACTATTTCCCGGAAAGTTGAAGTCGCGATGGTCTGGTCCATTTGTGATTTCCAAAGTTTACCCATCGGGGGCTGTAGAATTGAAAGATGGAAAGGATGGGACCTTTACGGTCAATGCACAACGATTGAAGCACTACATGGGTGGCACAATTGAGCCGCAACTTGGAATCACCCGGTTCCAAGACAATCTAAACTGAAATGGACCGACAGTCCAGCTCTCGACTATAAATTGAGAACTACCTCTTGTCCCTTATCTTGCATTTATTTCGATTTTTAGTTGTGCTCTTATTATTTATTTATTTTTTTAAAAAAAAATAGTGAAAAGCCGTGAAGCTTCCGCCCGGGCGGACACTTACATCCGCCCGGGCGCGTCCCTTTTTAGATAAAAATGCCGTGAACCTTCCGCCGGGGCGGAAAATTACATCCGCCCGGGCGCGCCCCTTTTCAAAATTTCAAAAAAAAAAATTCGAAGACTATCCGCCCGGGCGGATCGCGCAGATTTATAATCTGCGCGACTCTTTCTTTCTCCCCCATTCAAAACCCTCACCTCCCTCTCCCGATTTTCGCCACTCCACCATCAATCTCACTCAACTCTCTTGTCTTGTGTCAAATTCAGGTACAATTAGGTGTCACCACCCTTACTCAACATCAAGACCTCAACTTTCCGGTCACCACGGTGTTTTCCGACCACCTCTACAAATTCTCCGGCCACCGCTGCTCTCACCGGCCGCTGCCACCGAATTCCGGCAGAGTCTTCTCCGGCGACACGGTTGCTACTCCGGGCTACCATTGCTCTTCTCAAATAATCAACAACAATGGCACCTAAAAAGGCTCGGGTAAGTCACGGTGCTTCTTCTTCGTCATCTCATAATTCCCAATTATTTGTGAATCCTGCGGCTAGGGAATGATATGAGCATGCGAAAATACATAGAGCTCCGCTTCGCGAACGAGTTTTCCAATTTGAGCAATATATAGATATCATCAATCAAATTGAGAAAAGAAGTTGGGGTAAATTTTGCCGTCAACCGCAAGCCGCGGTGGTGCCAGTGGTGAGGGAATTCTATGCCAATGCTGCTGAGAGGAGTGACGGTAAGGCTTTTGTGAGAGGGAGGTTGGTTGATTTTAGTTCAGCGGAGCTTAATAGGGTGCTTGAGACACCGGCGGTAGACGACTCAGTTTATGTGGCATGGGCGGCCGAACCGGATTTGGACTTGATGATGCAGCGAATATGTTATCCGGGGTCTCCGTGGAAGACACCGGGCTCACACACATGTTTTGCCGAAAAATATCTGCTGATCCCGGCTTCGTTGTGGTATGCATTCCTAGCCACACGTTTGATGCCAGTCGGGCACACGAGCGAAGTCCAGAGGGAGCGAGGGCTACTGCTTTATGCTTTGATCACTCAATTGCCACTCAATGTGGCCAGGATAATCCATTCGCAGATCCAGCTGAGCATTCATAATCCGAATGTGGCATTGTTCTTCCCCCACATTATCACAGAGCTATGTGCGAGCGCTGGAGTCATTTTTCAGGATGACGATGAGTGGCTACCACCGACCAAGGCCCTCGATGACGCCAGCTGGTTAAAGAAATTAGCAGTGCGGCGGAAGGCTTTACCGCAGTTAGGCCCCATCTGGGACGGCTACACTTTTGATCCCGTGCCACAGCAGCCCCCACCACCGGCCCCACGACCTCGCCGTCGCCTACTGCAGGACCGGATGGACGAAGTCGCTGCCTTTGCAGACCATCAGCTACAGTGGCAGGCCGTGAGTCAGACGTACCAGACGGCTACTGATGCCATGCTTCGCCTATCGCCGAGTCACAGTGGTGTCGACCCAGCCCTTCTCCCACCACCCATGCCAGCGTTCCCGCCACCATTCCAGTTCCAATTTGCCGATGTCCCAGAGCCGGAGGCTGGTGTCATTCCCCCCGAGGCACACGAGGAGGATGATCTTTGAGAGGGGAGTTACTTCTGTCCCCACCTTTTCTTTCGCGCATTTCCTTTCGATAATTTTGTATATTTCTATTTTTGTTGCATGTTTCAGTCTTATTGCATCTGTTTTGTTATGCACTATCTGTCGCTGTTCTATCGTCTGTTGCATTGGGGACAATGCTTGACTTTAGTATTGGGGGGTGGATGGGTGTTGTGTCGTTTTTGTCGTTTTGTGCTGTGTTCGTATTGTTCGTTGGCATGTAGTTTTAGTTGTTTTGCATATGTTTGTGTATCAGCCGATAGTATTCGATATAGTACTTGTTAGCTAATGATGATTAAGAAGTGATGAGACATGCCTTGTTGATCGTCTACTCGCATTTCTTTAGCACTTACTGTGGTAGAGACATGAATTTTATTTCGAGTATTGAACTCTCTTTACACGAAAGTTAGAACTAAAAGCATGCATGATAAGATGGTGAAAATTTTAAACTAAAGTGGGGAACAAAGATGTTTGACGGTGTGAATTGAGCTTGACTATATTCTCTTGAATCGAGGTATCTATCAGCAACAAAAAAAATAGAAGAGAAAGTTGGAGATGTAAGGTGTGGGGGAGCCGAATAAAGGAATGAAATCATATTCCTGGCTAAAGTTGGAGATGTAAGGTGTTGGGGGAGCCGAATAAAGGAATGAAATTCTATTCCTGGCTAGAAATGTAAAACATGGATTTGAATCTGAAATGAAAAGTTCTAATATAGTCCTTTCATTGCTGCATTCCTATTCAGAAAAAATTAGGAAAATAGTTGCATGCTGATGGATACCGAGTGCAGATGAATAAAAGAGAGTAAGATTTACACTAACAGGCTGATTTATTTCTCTTACAATGGTTGGAAATGGATCTCTCTGTCATGTGCGCTGCTAGGACTAACAAAACACACACACACGTTCATTCTTTATTCGAAACCATGTCTAGACCTAAGGAAGTGCGAAGATTTTATGTTCGTATTGATCGACAAGGGAATATGTTGAGTTTCGCTGAGGCTAGTTGATGATTATGAGTTCACTGTCGGGTTACTTTGTGTCACGTTCCAGTTTTGTCTTGTCACCTGTTTTGCTCGAGGTCGAGCAAAAGGTTAGTATTGGGGGGTTGATAGAGGTGGATTTTACTTGTTTTTCATATCGTGTTTTGTTGCATTGTGTTGCATTTATCACTTAGATTTCGTGCATTTTGTGTTGTTTTAGCATAATCTATGTCTTTGTGTCACTCATGTGTTTAGTGGCGAAAATGCAGGAGATTTGTTAAGAAACTGAAAAAAAGAGGAAGAAAGTCGAGAGACCTCCGCCCGGGCGCACATTTGCATCCGCTCGGGCGCGTTCAAGCTTGGAGAAAGAATTTTAATCGAGAGTCATCCGCCCGGGCGTAAAGTCATGTCCGCCCAGGCGCGAAAAAATCTGGAAAAAAATCTTGTTGCGAAACACATCCGCCCGGGCGGAAACTTATATCCGCCCGGGCGCGAGTGTATTTTTGGAAAAAAATACCAGACGATTCCATTCCTTATTTTCTGAAGGAGAAGGATATGGTAGGGGATTTTGGACGTTTGTGAGCGATTTGCTGGACGATTCGGGAGAGGTTGCAGCAGCCAAAGAGTAGAAATCTTGGAGAAAAAGCTTGGAATTGAAGATTCGTGATTTTACGGGCATCGTTCTTCACAGATTTCGTCTCGCCTAGTATTTCTAATCTAGTTTCTTTCATTTTTAAACGTTGTTGCGTTTATTTTTACTATGAATTCTAGTAGCTAAACCTTAATATTTGTTGGGATTCAAGGGGATCCTACCCCAAACTTTGATTTGAATTAATTTTTATTCGATTGTTGCGTGATTCTTGATTATACTATTATTTTATTGTGTCATTAAAGCGTAGCTAACTTTAACGACGTTTTCATATCACGAGTGAGTTCGAGAGAATAACGAGTGATAGGATCGAGTAGTATAATCCGCGGATCTACAATTTACATAGATATATGAAATTGGATACGTGCCGATAATCATAGTCCTAAGGGTCGAAAATAGGGGATTTCATAAGTCGAAATGCGAGTCACTCTTGATAAATAATTAAAGATATTTAATTACTTCATTGAGTCGAATTAGTTTGGCATAGCTCGAGAGGGTGTGTTCAATAGAATAGGAAATCCTGTCGGAAGCATACAAACACTATCGAACGAATTAACGAATTAATACGGGGTAGGTGAACCAGAATTCCCAACAAATTCATTTATCATTGAAATTTATTCAATTGATCTAGCATTCATAGTTCATCATTAAATTCTTGAACTTGTTTATTCAGTTTCATTAAATTTTATTAGTTATAAAACAATCACTCAATTTTCGTTGCTAAAGTTTAATAACTAGAATAATAATTGTGAAACACAGTCTTCAGTGGATCGATACTCGTACTCACGTACACTATTCTATTACTTGATATCGTGCACTTGCGATTACATTTTGAGCATATAAAAACATATTTTATTGAGGATAGCACAGTGCAAGTTTTGCTCGATCAGTGAGTCATAAGCGATTACCTGACCCTCTTGCATAAGCACACACCCCAATCCTTCCTTTGATGCGTCACTGTATACCGTGAAATTCTTACCATCCTCAGGAAGAATGAGTACTGGTGTGGATGCGAGTTTTGTTTTCAGGGTTTCGAAACTCTTTTCACAAGCTTCATTCCAAATGAATTTCGAATTTTTCTGAGTAAGTTTGGTGAGTGGAATGGCTATTGTAGAAAACCCTTCCGCAAAATTTCTATAGTAGCCTGCTAATCCCAGAAAACTTCTTACTCCAGTCACTGTCTTTGGTTGTGGCCAATCCTTGATTGCCTCTACCTTCTTAGGGTCTACTGACACTCCTAATTCAGAAATTATATGCCATAAGAACGCCACACTTTTTAACCAAAATTCACATTTCTTGAATTTGGCGTATAGTTCCTTTTCTCGAAGTGTCTGCAAAGTGAGATGCAGATGCTCTTTGTGTTCTTCTTCATTTGGTGAGTACACAAGGATATCATCTATGAAGACAACTACAAACTTATCGAGATATGGCTTGAATACCCGATTCATAAGGTCCATGAATGCTGCAGGAGCATTTGTTAGACCAAAAGGCATTACCGTGAATTCGTAATGTCCATATCTTGTCCTAAAAGCAATTTTAGGGATGTCTAAGACCTTGGCTCCCTTTAACCGATCGAAAAGATCATCTATTCTTGGGAGTGGGTACTTATTCTTTATGGTGATCTTGTTCAACTCCCGGTAGTCGATGCATAGCCTCATGCTTCCGTCTTTTTTCTTTACAAAAAGCACTGGGGCTCCCCACGGGGATGCACTGTGGCGAATCTGCTTCTTGTCTAGTAATTCCTGCAGTTTCTCCTTTAGCTCTTTTAATTCGGCTGGAGCCATTCGGTATGGTGCCTTTGATATTTGTGCAGCACCAGGGACCAAATTGATTTCAAATTCTACTTCCCTATCTGGTATCTCTCCCGGTAGTTCCTCGGGGAAAACGTCTGGAAATTCTTGAACAATTGGAATATCCGCCAACTTTGGAACTTCTTCTTTGACCTCATTGATCACTGCTAAAAAAATTTCTTCTTCTCTTTTTATGGCTTTCCAGATTTGTGAGGCAGATAACAGAGATTTTCTTTCTTTTGATTTCTGTGGTATAAAATCTCTTCTTCATGAGGAGTCTGGAGTCTAACATTTTTCTTTTGGCAGTCCACAATGGCATGGTATTTAGCTAACCAGTCCATTCCAAGAATGATGTCAAACTCAACCATATTGAGTTGAGTCAATCCTGCTTCAAAAATTTGTTTGCTGATACAAATTTTACAGTTTCGATACACTTTTTGGGTCTCAATTACTTTACTTACTGGTGTTGCTACTCTTAATGGTTCACTAAGAGTATCATGTTCGATTTTAAGCTTCTTAGCAATCCTTCTAGACACGAATGAGTGTATAGCACCACAATCAAATAAGGTATAAGCAGTCATTTCATTGAGTAAGATAGTACCTGCCACCATTTCATTGGTATCATCAGCTTCCTCTTGGGTGATTGCATATACCCGTGCATTGGTCTTGCTTTCATTTTTCTTGCTGGGTCCCGCCCCCTTGTCCTTGTTGTCTGGACAATCTTTTATCCTATGACCCACTTGTCCACACTTGAAACACGTTCCGCAAAGCTGTTTGGCTTGAACACTGCCAATGCTGACTAAATTCGACTGTTTAGTCCCTTCTTGAAACAATGCATTTTTAACGTTTCATCCGACATGATTGTTGGGACATATGTTCCCAGATCATTGAATCGGGAAGTGTATTCTATTACTGACATGTCCGGAGTCTGTTTGAAATTTTCAAATTCACTCAACTTCTGTAGTCGAAATTCAGCGGGATAGTATTGTTTCAAAAATTCTCTCTTAAAGATCTGCCATATGATCTCCTCCACCTCTGCCAAAGATGGCGACACAGTTTCCCGCCATTTCCTAGCTCTGTCTTCCAAAAACGATGCTACAACCTCCACTCTCAGCTCTTTAGGTATCTCCAGTAAAAGTAGTTGTGTTTCGACGTTCTTGAGTCAGTTGTGGCTGACCTCTGGGTCTAGGTTCCCATCGAAAGTTTGAACTCGATTTCTTCTGAGAGATTCGTAATGGTACTTAATCCCATGCGGTTGCGGTTCAGGTGGTGTTTGGATGGCATTAGTCAATGGGTTCACGAATCCTTGTAACGTTGCAGCTACGATAGTAGCTATTGCCATCATATCCTCTTGACTGAGATTCACTATGGGTGGTGGTGGATTTTCGTTTTGGTTGGCACCACGGGGGTTACTGTTGTTTCGGGGTGGTCTGCCTGCCATTTCCAAGAATTGCGTAACGATTGAAGGGATAGATTTTTGAAACCTGTTCGAAATTTAGGAAACAGATGGAAGTTGAATTTCAAGAACAGATAAATGTTGGACTCAAATTGGGATGCACTAGGCTTTTGCCAAAATTTGACTTTGTCAAATTTTGTCTGTCAAAATCCCAGCGGGATTATGAACCTGGCTGCTCTGATACAACTTAAATGTCACGCCCCGAGTCCGAAGCGTTTTTGACATCCGGCATTGTTTAACAATTAAATTGAAAACAATAAAGCCTCGTATCAATTAAACCAGTATTTACATAAATGTAATATTGTCTTACAATGACAATAAAAATGAAGATTACATCATAGTTTTTCAGAAACGAATTCAAAAGAAAAGTACGAAATCTTGAGCTTGCTATCGATCATTGATTCACCATCCCCAAAAAGCTTCCTGCTTCTCCTCATCAATCTGCTTATCATTCTTATCTGAAATTTGTAAGGGGTGAGTGTTTTGGGAAACACTCAGCAAGTGGGGGGGTTGATCGATTTCCAAAGATACATATAGAACATAAGTCTTTAAAACAATTATTTAACAATCTTTCAAATCTTACTACTTAACTTATCATAACAGAAACGAAATATTTCTCAGAACAGTTCAGAAACAGATCATATCAGAACAAACAGAACACTATTAATCATCTCATTTCCATGGTCAAATTGTACCCAATATGTTACTCCTCTAAGGGGTGAGGCCAGAAATGGTTTTATACCCACCATTGGGGGTCAAACAGAAATGGTTTTATACCCACCATTGGGGGCCAGACAGAATCACAATTCTCGTCCCATTTCAAATTGAATCGTAACAGTGTAACAAATATTTCAGGATTAACAGACATAACTTATCAGACAGAACTTATCAGAAGTTTCAGATAGAGTTTTCAACAGACACAGCGGAATCAAAGAAATTCGAAGCATGGAAGAAACATATAATCGATCGAAATTTCAAACCATATAGACTGACATTTTCTAATTCAAGACACACATACATGTATGCCATTTTATTTATATCAAGGTTTAAAAATACAAACGAAGTACTTAACAAAAGCCCACTTACAGTATATTGAAGGTACACCCGAATTTGTAAACTTTGGCACCTTGCCTCTCGAAAATTCTGCAGCACTTCGACGTATTCTTTTCGATTACTGTTTTTACTTCAGCAGCACATTGGCGTAGAAACTTTAACACTTGAACCGCATGAACAAGGCTTCCTCCTTGATTGAATCGGCCGAAGGCTTTTGCGAAGAGGGGAGAGCCGAAATTTTTGAGAGGTTGAGGGATAAATTGCGAAGTGCATTTCCTAGCATTGCATGTCATATTTATAGATGAGTCTAGCCCTTTTTGTCTCCCTCTTTGGCCGAATTCTTGAGTCTCAAGAAAGGCTTGAATGCAATCATAATGTTGTTCCAAAGTTTCATGCATAATTTTCCAAAATCCCATGCATTCTTCAAATTATAGACTAATCATGAATGTGGCTCAAATTCTCATGCACTCCTTAAATGTCATCTTGATTTTCTAAAGGGTCATTTCCTGCATCATCAATATGTCCTAGCTCTTAGCTCCTCCCGTAGCTCCTTCATGGGTTAATGCGAAGGTCATTTCTTGCACATTTAATTTGTCCAAACTCTTGGCTCAATTTATAGCTCCCTTTTTTGGTTTTTTTAGGACAAACTTGGTTGAGCTGCTTTGAGCTGACAGATCATGTCCTTGAGCTGGGGTTTTACTCCTCTAGTGACAATACTTTGATGGATGCGGTTACTTGTAGCTTGGCCTCCTGTTGAGCTCATTCCCGAGCTTTGAAGTTACTTCCTCGAGTTAAATTTAATGAAAATCTAAGTTAATATTCAAGTTATCTTGTTGGAACTAAAATTTTTCAGCTTAGTTTGAGTTAGATTTGAAGTTCGTATTACTTACTTGATTTGCTTCGGATCGTAAAATCCCGGGTTCTCACAGTTTAGGCGTCATATTTCGAATTTAATAACAAAAAAAGGAATCCATGGGTCACCGGGGGTGGCTCATTACTTGGAAGGGTAGAATAAATATTAAAAACGTTATGTTTAAAATTTGAGATCAAAATAATGAGTTTTGGATTTATCCTGGATTTTATCGCCGTACGAAACGTTAATTAAAGAATTAATTGAAAAGCCTAGTTTTAAGCTTCATAAAATTATGGAACATTATATTTAAGCTTAAATAATTATTTAGAATAACCCTTGTCATTAAAATTGAGAAAAAGATAAATTCCAGAATTTTTACGTCCAGGGGCAAAACGATAATTTTACACGTAGGAAAATACGTAAACGCTTGGCCGCGTTCCGAAGGATCATAATGCATGTTAAATGATATTATATGATTTAAAATGATGATTTTGATGATAATATTTATGGTAAAGCTGTGCAATTTATACTGTTTAAAATGCTATTTTTGGAGAGATGTCTTACGTATGATTTTTAAAGAAAAGAAAAAATATTTTTGAGGGACGTGAATTAACTGTGACAAAATAAATGATATATGATTTTGTGAGGATGACGTGAGGGCCAAGGCCTCAGAGGGAGCCCATATACGGGCCAAGGCCCAGAGGCACCCCGTTTACGAGCCAAGGCCCCAGAGGACCCCGTGTATGGGAAAAGACCACAGTGGGATCCCGACGATCATATTTCCACGGTGGAGCCTAGTGTACACCCCCATGGACCATGTGGAACTAAGACTGCAGTCAACCAAAGGATAAAAGTTAGTCACTTTCAAGGATCAAACCTCACCAAAAATGATATATGATTGAAAGCTTATGATTAAAGTGATTTTATGATATATGATTTATGATGATGATTAAAACTATTTTTAAATGATTTTTAAATGATTTATTTATGTTTAACGTTATTTTAAAATGATTTTACTATTTATGCTATTTATGATTTAATTATGCTAAAATGATTTTAAATGGTTTATTTATGTTCAAAAGATTATTTTAAATAAAAATTTTATTTTTAAATGCATGTGGATGTATTTGTATTATTTGTTATCCATGTTTAGAACGTGATGAGTCTTTAGACTCACTAGGTTTGTATGATGCATGATTTGATGATTTTTGGAGGCGGTGACGATTGAGTCGATCGAATGTAGCAGTACACACCCGAGGGCCTTTATATTTCCGCACTAGCAAGATAGATTAAGGATTTAAAGATTAAGTTAATGATTTTTATTAGAGATATTTTTATGCTTTAATTTATTGTTAGTGATTTTTTCAAAGGTCGATTTAGAAATTTTGGTTAGGAGATGATTTAGGATTTATTTTATGCAATTGAGATTTCATATGCTAAATTATTATGATGGTTGATTATGTCAAATTATTTTATTTAGTAAGTTAGAATTTATGATTTAAAATTAGAAAAAAAAAATCGATGTCGTTTCAGTTGGTATCAGAGCCAAGGATCCCCAAAGGGTTGTGTACTGTCACTTCGAGAAGCTCAAGAAGTCGCTCGCGCCTCAAATATGTGAGTTTTTACTGCTTTATATTTTATATGCTTTCAATTCTTTTAAATGTTTATATGATATACGATATACACGTTAGTTGTATGCTGTATGGAAAATGATTAAATGCATGTTGGTTACGTGGTTGGACGACGTTTACAGAGATGCCTCCAAGAAGAAATTTACTTAGGACTGATGAGGTTAGACATGAGGAGAATATTCCATAGCCTCCACCTGTTCAGGATGCTAGTGCCCGTGTACTAGCCTGTATGGCCCGTTTCTTTGAGCAACACGTAGGGAATGGAGCAATGGTTAGATCAGAGCCAGTTTATGAGCGTTTTAGAAGGATGAACTCCGATGAGTTTCATGGCACTATTGATCCATTCGTTTCTGAGGGATGGATTCGATCTTTAGAGGTGATTTTTCGCTACATGGACATGGCGGACGTTGACCGAGTTCACTGTACCATTTATCTGTTGAAGGGCGACGCTTCCTTATGGTGGAGGGAGCGGAGCGAGAAGTGAATATGGCGATGTTGACTTGAGAGGAGTTCAAGAGGGTATTCTATGACAAGTACTTCACGTCTGATGTTCGCTCTAGGCTTAAGAGGGAGTTTATGAGTTTCTGTTAGTGGGATTGGTCTATTGCTAAGTTTATGCAGAAGTTTGATAGGGGCTGTCACTTTGTGCTCTTGATTGTCAACGATGCTGTTGAAAAATTATGACACTTCCTAGATGGTTTGAATCCAACTATCCGTCGTGATGTGATGCTCAACGATCCTACTGAATACACTACTATCGTTGCCAAAGCTTTTAGAGCTGAGCAGTCACACAAGGACATTGATTGGGAGTTGCAGCGAAAGAGGAACCGTGGTCAACAAGCTAATCAGAGTAACAAGAAGCCTTTTGCGGGACCACAAAAAACAACCGGAACCACCAAAACCACAAGGGCAACCACCTAGTGGGAACATTCTGAAGGCTGATGAGAAACCACTATGCTAGGAGGGCAATCGTCAACACTATGACAAGTGCATGTGGGGCACATACAAGTGCTTCAAATGCAGAGATTTGAGACACAAGGCTAAGGATTGCCCAACGTTCAAGCAACCCACTACTAGAAGGGTCTATGTGATGCAAGTTGCGGAGGATGAGACAGAGCTGACACTACACTGATTTTGAGGTAACCTAGCCGTTTAACATTTTTTTCCGATGCTTTTCTTGCATGAAATTGTAAATTGAGTTATGGAAAATATTTGGGATATTGAAGAACTTAGAAGAATAGGGTACATGCACTACTTGAGCCGGATTTAGGAGTCAACTTTTGAACTTTTTTGGGTTAGAATTGCAATTTTCAAGATTTTAAGGACCGAATCTAAGAAAGATTTAAGTTAGAGGTTAAGTTTGAGGTGAATAAGAGAACCTAAGCTTTGCAATCATCAACACAAGGAAAAAAATCGAGGTCGTTTCATGTACATTCTACCCGAAGCAAGCAAAAACCTAACCAAACCAACCCAAACTCCTTCGATCTGCCCCTAGGCAATGACCAGCCGTGAACGAGCCATCCTAGGCCATGACTTAGACCAACCAAGGTCTGATCCAAATCATGGAATGACCCTGGCCCTACTGCTCCTCTCCTAAACCCGATCGAGACACAAAGACGAGCCAACCAAGTAGATCCGATCAACCACCTACAAGCATTTACTCCAGATCTGATCTTTACATCTAGAAACCTTCAAACATGCTGGAAAATCAATCTTAACCCTTGAGCCATGGCAGCCCCTTCAATACAAGTCAAAAACGTGATATGCATGACAAGGAAAAATCCATATTTTCGTGTAAAAACCATGCAAAACTGATTCATATAAGTAGATCTAGTAACTACCATGAAAAATCATTCAAAACACATATCTGGATATGATCGATGAGAAAAAGGTGTAGGGCATGCCTTGGTGAAGAAATGTTCGAAACAAAATCAACCAACGGAGCGAGGGACGAAGACCAGAGGGACGAGATGATGATCCTAATGAAATCTCCTTGAAAAAGAGCCGAAGCTTGCTGGTGTGAGTTTGTGGGAGGTGCGGCCTAGAGGGAGTCAGGAGGGCATAGGGTTTGAGTGGGTTTTAATAATAAAATGTGTGACTATTGGGCATAGGTTTTAAAAATAATGAGGTGTAGTGGTCTTGGCCATAAAATCTACTAACACAAGTCCATTAGGCCCAATAAAACACACGTAAAATATTTCGTTTTGTAACGCCCGAAAACCAAAACTCACTAACCACATGCATGTATGAAAATTTATTTAAAATTAATGGTCTAGAGGAATGTTTAAGTATTGGCATGATTTAATGGTTATTTAACCGAATGTTATGAATGTGAACCTTCTGTAGTCGAATAAGCGATGTACATCAAAGATGAGAGAACCAAGAACGATTTTGATAAGGTTTCTTGTAACGACCGTGGGCCATTAGACTGAACCAGCATGGGCCTCGGCCCATATTCATGCACTACTACTGGTCATGGGTCGATAGGATGGTTCATTATGAGCCTAGCCCATGCCATGCCCATGCCCATGCACCGTCACTCATAGAATATCTCACCCCTGGAAAGTGGTTTCTTTCGCCTCCCCTAACACTTGAACCCATGACCTCCAGACTTAAGCTCCTATGTAACGTTTACTGCTCGTTTTGCTTTAAAAGTACTAGAATTTTTTTTTCAAACCTAACTATTGCATCGGCCGAACACTCATAAAAATATATAAAATATTTTTGTTCCATTTTTAAAATAAAACAAGCAACTATTATTAAAAAATCCAAGAGAATAGTCAAAACATGAAATCGTCAAACGTTTGACCAAACCTAAAAAGAAATAATATGAAAAGTATAGCTTATACTATAATATCTCAAAAACCTTTCAAAAGCATAAATAAATAGTCTTAAAATCTTTAACAATAATCATAATCATAAGTGTAGAAAATTGAAGCGCTGATCATCGGGTTATGTGCATTGACAGTCCAGTAAAGTCAACAATCAAGACCTCCATCAAACTCACCTGCATCAATCATACCTAGTGAGTCTAAAGACTCAACACACCATAATCTTTATAACAAGTAATACATATACAGATCACATAAAATAGTGAAAATACTTGTACTTAAAATATTGTTTTCATTAAGATGCTTAAACTTTAAACATTAACACTTTTTTGAAACATTTTCATATCATTATAAACATATTCATTTTCATTTTTATCACTTCATATCATATATCCTTTCATCATGAGCGTATGTATTTTTCCATTTTTATTGGATTCAGATCGTTAATCGTGACTTTCTTTTTCCTCATAAAATCGCTCATAAAGTCGATGGATCCATCTACATGTAACTATAGTACTGGGTGAAGGGGACATCAGGGACATTCTCACCCGTCAACTGATCCTTGTCCTATCCTCATCATATAGAAATACGATCGTCGGGCTCTCTCTGGAGCCTTCTCTCATAAATGGCTCTCTCTGGGGCTTTTTCCCTCACGATATCCCCATTTATATCCTCATATCCTCAATAGTCACAATTACTTTACCTCCTCCCATATTTCACATTTTCATCACTTCATAAAAATCATGCATTTAATATCATTTTTTTCTTTTAAAAACAAGCATGCAACATATATTTTAACTTTATCGTTTCATCATAAATTTCATAATTAACCATAAAATTTCATAAACATTTAAAATAAACATTTTAGCATATAAAACAGCACTCAGAGCACTGCTATGATATTTACTAATTTTAGGGTGTTAAATTACTATTTTAAACCTAGACGTAAAATTTCACTTTTTTGACTTTTTCTTCATTTCATTGACTCTAACATGTCCCAAATAATTATTTAAGCTTAAATAAAATTCCCATAATTTTATTTAGCTTAAAATAATTTCGAACTTTAATATGAAAAAACTTAGCCTTTTTATATTATTTTAGCCCTCGTGAACCACGACTCGACCCCCGTGAACCATTTTTCAAATTATTATTCATGAAGAAACCCTAACTCGACTCATAAGTTTCAACCCCAAGCCATACTTCGATTTTCTCGAGCCAAGCTCGAGCCCTCACGAGCCAACCCCGAGCCAGCCTCCCCCTGGACCCTACGTGGATCCTAAGCACCGAAGGACTAGACCCCTAACTCAAACCCGAATCCCTACAACCAAAAACACTCTCGGCCGAGGACTCCTAATGTGCATGGACTCCACGTTTGTGTGCCTAGGACTCTAGCCCTCGACCCAGCCCCTGAACCAGCCTCTTGTGCACCCATTTAGGACCCCAAGGAGTCACCCTAGCCCAGACCTGAGCCCCCTGGCCGAGCCCCTTAATCTGTGGAAGTCTGCGCACCCTGTGCGTTTCCTTGTGCTTCTCGGGTGGGAGTCTTAGCTTGCTAGGAATCCTCCCAGCCTTTGGTGTTCGAGTCCTAGCACGGATAGGACTCCACCCCTGACTCATACATGACCCTGGCTAGCCCTGGTCCCGAGCTGAACCCAAGCTAAGACACAAAACCCAAAAGCCGAAACCCTAAGATCAATACTCCTTAGTTCGTTTTCCAGCTTTCACGTTTCTTGTTTTCTGCTTTTGTGTGCGACTCTAGACCTTTAAACTTGTGTAAACACATGCTTGATCATATCCTAATTCATGGCATCCCCTTAACACATATTAAACATGATTTCTGAACCAAAACACAAGGGTTTAATACATGATCATGCATAGTTACGAAAATTGTGACTTGTGTGACTTGTTTTTCCATGCAATTCATGATCATACAAATACTATGGTGTGATAGATGTTGGAAGGAAGAATATGGCGTGTCTTTGCGTATTTTACGCACAAAAACGAAGCGACAATTGAAGAACGACGACGACGAGCTGAGGACCTTGGCTTGAATTATCCTCGAAGCTTTAAAAAGTTTCCCTTCAATACTATGGTGTGTGCCGTGTAATTATTTTGGGGAGAATTTTGGAGTGAAATCTGAAAGTGGGTGTGGGTTATGAGGGTTTGGGGTGGGGTTTTGAACATTAAATACTTAATTAAGTCACTAATAAGGCTTAGGCCTACTGAGTATGTAAATTAGGTCAATTAGTATTTAATTAAAATATTAAAAACAAATTTGTTTAATTAAGTTGTGAATTTATTAACCTAGTTGTCCAAAACATTCGTATTTTTGTTTGAAAAACCAACACCGATAAAATGCACAGGTTGCTTGACATGTTGGTGCCCATGTATCACTTTTGGGAAAATTGCTGAGATTGTTGATAAAGGATCCACTTGTGAGTCATTTACACATATTTTCCTCAAAATTCAATTGGAACTATATAAATAATAATTAAATATATACGTGTATATGTAGTACTTTATTTTTTATATATATTGTCTATGATTGATGCATGTTATTTTCATGGATTAGCTTACAGAGCGAGTGGGTCTTTATACGGCATAATATCAGTTTTCACGGGATGTTCTTGCATATATTCGTACTTGTATCGATCTCGAATGCGAACTGAGTACATGCTGCCGGAAACCCCATGCGGAGATTGTTTGGTTCATTGTTGTTGTGAAGCTTGCGCATTGTGTCAAGAGTATCGAGAGCTCCAACACCGTGGATTCGATATGTCTCTTGGTAATTATTTACTGGGTTTTGCTTCCTAATGCTGTGTGTAATTATATATGTAAAAAAATTATCGGTTACAAAAGGAGAATTCGTTGGTTTGGAAAATCAAGTACAAAATGAGGTTAGCATGTTATGTCACATACATTCGAGAGCCTGATTTTATTTTAGTTTATTTAGGGATAGAGAGCCCAATTTCTTATTTTATCTTATCTTATATAAATACAGATGTGAGTGTCCAAGATTGGGCTAATAATTAAAGTTGGACATGGAGCCATTTATCATTTTTTTAGAAAATTATAAATATAAAAAAAACATATTTATGATATAATAATGGTACAAAAATAATATTCACAAAAAAAAAAAAAAATCATTACAAGTCTGATATATTTTGTTGTATATTTGAACTTGTATAGGGTGGGAAGGAAACATGGAGAAACAGAATCAAAATAACGGACGAGGGATAACGGCAGCCCCGTATGCTGGAGGAATGAACAGATGAGACTCGCCGCTCGCGGACGTAGTACTGAGGTTACAGTATCGAATGTGTCGATTATCGATCTATGTTGGATATAACATAATGCTTGTGATTTGATTTTCAAGTATTTAATCATTTCAGGTTGTAATGTTTTGTCTTAAATAAAATAAATATTCTTGTGACCTTAATTTTCAATCTTTAGATTTATAATTTTCTTATTTTGTTATGTGACATTTAATGTCGTGGAATTACCCTTCATTAAGAATTCAATATGTCAATTGTTACAACACTTTTCGAAGGCGAAGGAATTGCATCCTTTAATGCTAGATTGCTCCCAATGATACAATACCTAGTTAGCTCATAAGCAAGTTAGCATACTTTGGGTGTGATATTCGTGACCAAATTTGCGAATCAATAAATAAAAATATATTTATGAATTTCTTTTATCTACTTGTGAAATAAAATTAGGGTTTCTAATTTCATTTTTGGACTAAATTTTGTTTCGCTTGTTGTACGTATAATAAAAATTTATTTTTATAATAAATTGCACCTTCAAAGACGACATACTATTTTTGAGTTAATATACTATTTTAATTTTCAAATTAATGATTTATCTTAATTTGTAACCGATTTTATAAATTCATTTCAATCATAATACTTATTTCTCCTATCAAATAGCAATTAAGATATTATTCTTGCACTAAAGAACGTGTAAACTTTAAATTTATATACTAATACATTTCCTTAGTAGATACTGAAACCTTTGCTGGAAATCGATAGTGGCTACGTTCAGTGTGAGCCAATCCATGCCCAAAATAATATCGAACTCGAGCATTGGCAGAACAATAAGATTTGCTCGGACGATATTCTTCTGTAATTTGAGTTCTACGTCCTTAACCATTTTTCTAGAAACCATATGTTTGCCTAAAGGCACTGTGAATCTGAATCCCGACTGCACGTGCTCTGCTAAGGTTTCCAATCGTTTCACGAAGGATTCAGATATGAAAGAATGCGTAGTTCCAGAATCTAGCAAAGCGTAGGTAACTTTGCCCGCTAACAATATTCTGTCTTTGATAATATTTGCATTATATTCAAACGAGGCCATAAAAATTCAGAAATTTCCTATCATCTAAGCCCTTCTAGTTTCCCTATATTAGTATATTAATCCCTTGAATTTTCGAAAATTGCCCAATAGCTCCCTTGATTTTTCGATTATTGCAGTTTAGTCCAAACGTTCTAGAATTTTTCGAATTTAACCCACGTTTTTGCCATCAAACCCCTCAAAATTTCGAATTTTTGCAATTAAGTCCCAAGAATTTTGAACTATGCCAAATTTTCCCTCAATAATTTTCGAAAATTACTACTTAGCTCCTTAACTTTCTAGGTTGACATATTTTAATTCTTAAGTTCTCAACCCTCTACCTTAACTTTCTAGGTTGACATATTTTAATTCTTAAGTTCTCAACCCTCTACAATTCGATACCCGTAGCTAATATTTTAGAAATTCAATTCCCTAATCCTTAGAGTTTATAACGTGCAATTCTAAATCATCAAGTTCCATGCACCTCGATTGAATTATAGCATTCAAGGTTATTAATTCAAGTAATAAAGCAATATAAAATTCTTAAATAGCCAGAATACCTGTAATAAGCGTAGTTTCTGGCTCCGCTTGCTCAGCATGCATCACATAAGCCCTTCCAGTCGTGGGCTGCTTCTGCTTTGGGCAATAACAGCTTTATACCCGCTTTATCCACACCTAAAGCACTCGTAAGTGCCCCACATTCACTTGCCAAAGTGATGGCGATTGTACTCCTTGCAGAACAGCTTCTCATCAGTCTTCTGGGCAACTTCCCTCGATGGTAGCCTCTGTGGTTTCTGCTGCCCTGACCACTTCGGTGGTCCCCTAAACGGCTTCTTGTCATTCTGTGACTGCTGCTGTGGAGGGGGCCTCTTTCTTTGCATCTCTGTTGGAACTTTTCAAGTGTGCAATCTTAATTTTAATGTTAACAAAAATTGTTATTTTGTATTACTAATGTTTTACCTTAGTGTGCAGAAGCTATGATCAATTACGAGTTGTTTACATCGCAAAATGAAGAGATAACTAATCGTACAAACTGAATCAGACGAACTGATACGTCAAATGAGTAGTTCAGCGAACTATCCAGTTGATTGGTAGCTCAATAGGAGAACCTCAGAAGCCCGGCCAGCCAAAGGAGTGTCAACTGATGAAGAAACCTAACTGATCAGTCCAATTGAACGAGAGTGAAATCAGTTAAACTGACGAGTCAACTGATTTAACCTGCCCAATTGAAGATCAGTTCAGCTGACTAGTTCGGAGCGTCAGTGAAGAATCTTTCAGTTGTAGATGAAGAAAAACTCATTTAGTGGATTCCAGCTAAACACAAAGGTACAAATCAATTGTCCAATCAAAGGGCAATGATGAACGTTGTATCAGAGCATTAAAGACAAACTTTTTAGAAGGGCAGTCGAAAATTCGAGACACAGAGTCCAAGAAACGAATTCAAGATGCAACAGATACAATAATTGAGTCTCATTGTACGATCAGTTTCCCGCCTATAAATGGAAGATCAATGAAGACCAAAATATAGAGAGCGAGTGAAGAGACAAACAAAAAGGGCTCGCATATTGCATATTAGCTTACAAGAATAAATCAGCCCACAGGGAGACTTCAATGTGTTATCAGCTTAGATAAGAAAAAAATTTCCCCCAATGTGTGGGAAAACCTTTACGGTGTATTCTTTTTTCAGTTCCCACACACACACACACTCACTGCCTCCATCAAAATACAGTCTTGCACAAAGACGTTAAACTTGTGTATGTAGTCTTTGACACACAAACATTAAAGAAGTTTTGGCTGGAAGGTGCTGCCTTCAGTCTAGGCTAGAAGTTCAGTTGAAGCATTAGTGTAAGTCCTATGTTGAGTGGGTTTGTTCAAGTAGTTATATAAATCAAAGTCTTCTAGCGGATCCAACACGAGGTGGTAGAAGGGGTGACGTAGGAGCAGTTGACGTCTCTGAACATCAATAAACATATCTTGTGTATTTATCTGATTAACTGCTGTTTTCAAACTGACTTGATCAGTTAGAGCATCTGTCTGTTCATTTCTTGCCATAAATAAACTGATATATGTGACAACCGATCCCCTGCTTTTCAGTTATTGAGTTTACATAAGTTAAAATGTTTTTTAATTTAACAGTCTTCTTCACGAACGATTACTTCGAGTTTCTTCTGCTTGGTTTTTAACCAAACTCGATTAATTCATCGTTGTTAACATTATTAGAACACGAGCTATTGAAGCTCATTGGAGAATATTGTGTTTAAAATGCCTTCAAAGTCACCAACACACGATCCTTCAATTGGTAGCAGAGCTAGTTGTTCTAAGAAGAACATTTGAAGAAAACTGTGTTATAAAATATGTTGCTTTAAAATAATCTTAAAAGCTATTTAAAATTATTTCGTACTATTTTTAAAACTATTTGAAATGATTATCTATCACTCATTGCGAAGGGTTGAGAGGATTGGTTCCGCAACTAACATTGTCGCCACTTCTCTCGACTCATAGCTTTGGGGTTTTAATCAGCCTGCAGGGTCCTGAGCTTCATCTGTCAAGATGCACGGCTAAATTGTTCGATGAACAAGATTTCAATTGCAAACCTTTCAGGTCAACTGTTCTTCAGACGAAACTCATCCATGTTGGGATGTTGGTTGATTAAATCACCAGCTGTATTCCGCTTGAGCCTAGTTTGAGTCTGCTCGACCAGTTAGCTAGCAAAGAGATCAAGTTCAAGGCAGATTAGCTCGCTTCTCTAGCAAATTGAACTCACGACCAGTGCATCATTTCAAACAATCAAGACAACCAGTTGTTGGTATATCCAGTTCTGTCACATAAACCAACTGATATGTGATGTTGTTTAAAATATGCTATTGTAGTAGCTATTTTCTTTTCAAATGTTGTATGTACTCAGATGTAAAAATACAAAGAAATTTATTGGATTAAATAAACATCATATTTATCTAGCTGTGTTTCGTTGTGACTAAATGAATATTTCCAGATTTCTTGTTTAAGTTGCTTGGATGATTAAAACCTCTGAATGAATGCTTAGATAATTACTTCTCAAATACGAGCTTTTATTCAGTTTTTGAGGGAAATTTTTTCTTGTACTCTCAAACTGAAAAATTATTTTTCAGTCAGTTTTTAAAAGTCAGTTTTTAAGGAAGAGGCTTCTTTTCTTCAACTGAAGGTGTTCTCTTATATTTTATTTTATTTTTTTTGAGTTTTTTAATTCAGTTTTTGAGGGGGAGTTTTTATTTTACCCTCAATCCTTAAATTGTTTTTCAAAACCATTTTTAATTCAGTTCTTAAGGGAGAGCTTTTAACGATGTTTAAATGGATTAACCCTTGAACTGAATATATTGTTCTTAACTGCTCAAGTTTTTGTGATCATAAAAAATGGGGAGATTTTGGAACTTTTCAAGTTCGCAATATTAATTTTGATGTTAACAAAACTTGTTATTTATTATTACTAATGTTTTACCTTAGTGTGCAGAAGCTAGGATCAGTTACAAGTTGTTTACATCGCAAACTGAAGACCTAAATGATCGCACAAACTGAATCAGGCGAACTGATACGTCAAATGAGTAATTCAGCTAACTATCCAGTTGATAGGTAGCTTAGCAGCAGAACCTCGGAAGCCCGGCCAGCCAAAAGAGTGTTCAACTGATAAAGAAGCCCAACTGATCAGTTCAATTGAACGAGAGTGAAATCAGTTCAATTGACGAGTCAGCTGATTTAACCAGCCCAACTGATGATCAGTTCCGCTGACTAGTTCGGAGCGTCAGTTAAGAATCTTTCAGTTGTAGATGAAGAAAAACTCATCCAGTGGATTCCAACTATAAACAAAGGTACAAAAAAATTGTTTAGTCAAAGGACAATAATGAACGTTGCATCAGAGAATTAAAGACAAACTTTTCAGAAGGGCAGTCAAAAATTCAAGACACAGAGTCCAAGAAACGAATTCAAGATGCAACGGATACCATAATTAAGTCTCACTGTACAATCAGTTTCCCACATATATATAGAAGATCAGTGAAGACGAAAATATAGTGAGCGAGTGAAGATACAAAGAAAAAAGACTCTCATATTGCATATTATCTTACAAAAATCAATCAACCCAGAGGGACACTTCAACGTGTTATCAGGTTAGATAAGAAGTAAATTTCTCTCAGTGTGTGGGAACACCTTTTTGGTGTATTCTTTGTTCAGTTCCCACACACACACTTACAGCCTCCACCCAGATTTTGTCTTGCATAAAGACGTTAAACTTTTGTATGTAGTTTTTGACACACAAACATTAAAGAAGTGTTGGCTGGAAGGTGCTGCTTTCAGTCAAGGCTAGGAGTTCAGTTGAGGCAGTAGTGTAAGTACTAAGCTGAATGGGTTTGTACAAGTAGTTGTATAAGTCAAAGTCTTCTAGTGGATCATACCCAAGGTGGTAGAAGGTGTGACGTAGGAGCAGTTGAAGTCTCCGAATATCCATAAACATATCTTGTGTATTTAACTGATTAACTGCTTTTTTCAAACTGACTTGATCAGTTAGAGCATCCGTCGATTCAATTCTTGCCATAACTGAATTGATATATGCGACAACTGATCCCCTACTTTTCAGTTATTCAGTTTACATAAGTTAAAATGTTTTCTAATTTAACAGTCTTCTTCACGAAGGATTACTTTGAGTTTCTTCTGCTTGGTTTTTAACCAAACTCGATTTAATTCATCGGTGTTAACATTCTTAAAACACGAGCTATTGCTGCTCATTGGAGAATATTGTGTTTGAAATGCCTTCAAAGGCACCAACACATGATCCTTCAATCTCCCACTCAATATCTTTCAGTGAATGCTCTGTCCAGAAAGCCATCATAACAGCATCATAATAACTTTTCGGGTCTCCGAATAGCACATCCCGGCGCACAGTAGGCTTAAGACCATCTAGGAAGTGTCCCAACTTCTCAGCAGCGTCATTTGCGATTAGGAGCACAAAGTGACAAAATCTATCGAACTTTTTGACAAACTCAGCAACAGATGAACCCCCATGGCGGAGATTCATAAACTCTCTTTTCAACCTCGAACAGACATCGATGGTGAAATACTTCTCAAAGAATACTCTCTTGAAGCCTTCTCAAGTCAATGTCGTCAAATTCACTCCTCGCTCCGCTCCCTCCCACCATAATAAAGTGTTTCCCTTCAGCAAATAAATGTTACAACGAACCCGTCAGTGTCTGCTGTAAAGGCCCGTATTTCGTATTCGTAATTTTGCGTAATTATTTAAAAAATTTCTCGTTAAATAAATAACATGCATCATTCATCGAATAAACTGATAAATGGATTTAATTTTTAAAATAACAGCGGAAATAAATATTGGTTTTCAACTCAACAACTTAAAAATAATTGAACATAATAAAACTGAGTTTGAACATAAAAAGGTGAATAAACTGAAACATGAGGTCCTCGGGTTCCTACTACTGCTGACCCAAGCTAGCTCACTGGTACCCGCCCTCAGTCTCGACCTCATCAGTACCTACAACAATCAAGTCTAGTGAGTCTAAAGACTCAACATGCATATACCGTGAATAACAAGTAAATATATCATAAAATTTTGTGTAATGTAAAAATATCGTATCGTAAAGCGTAAGGTGAAAATCGTGTCATGAGTAATTATAAATACGTGCATATCTGAAAATCATACGTAAAAGATTCGCTCAATAGAGCCATGTCATAAAATATCATAATGAGATTTTTCTGGTAGAGATAATGTTTCTACGCAAGTGGCCCGTAACATAACATTAACGTCTGATCAGACTAAACCACAGTATACTGGGCAGTATAGATTACCACAACCCTTGGACTGGATGTCCGTACTCATACATAAACATAAACCGGTCGTAAGTCATTGGATAGAGATCCCATAAGCGTGAGATGGCCACAAGACATATCGCATAGATCTCAAAAATAAATATTTTATATTTTATGCACGTAATATAATTATAACCATGTTTATATCGAGTGATTTGGATCGTTCCTAGGCTCGCTGCGACCTAATTCTAACATGAGAAACATGAAAATAATTTCATCTTGGCAGAAACTTAATATCAGAACCAAAAATGAGACAAACGCGACCAACAAACTAATTTCCAACTATGACTCCGTACCAACCTGAACCAACATCGAACCATCATTTAGTCATGATTGAAATACACCTAACATGATGAATTAATGTTCATAAGAATTGTAATTCACGAAATTCAGTGAATGGAGGCCAAAATATTGAAACGCTCTTTCGAGAGTCACTTTGGCACATTGCACCGTAAATTCTCGTAGGACCTATAAACTTAACCAAATCAGGAACGGCCAAAAACATGGCCTTCTAACTCATTGAGGTACTGTCCAGTCCAAGGCCATAGGCTAAAAGCCAACCAAGAACTCGCACAAGCCTCCTGAACCGCAACAATGCTGCTGTCAAATTTTAGTGGCAGCAGCTGCGGTTGCTTCGCTTCGTTTACAAGGCTAACGGCCATTGGAGCTTGAACCACCGACCAGAGCCTCTTTCCAACATCCTAAGGTGCCGCTTGAACCATGGCTATGGGCCCTAGGCCAACCACAATCCAAGCAAACACCTAAGACAACACAAAGCTTCCACCCGAGAACAATGCTGCACGCCGTGGGGTGGGTTGATTTATTTGTTGTCTTATATCATTCCAATGGCAACATGAACGACCCTGGCTTGGTCTAGACATCATGAGGTATTGTGGGAACCATGGCTAAGGGCTAGGAGCCAATCATCATCCACCCAAACACCCCAAAACCAAAACCTCACTCACACAAAATCAGAAATGAACACCCGTGGGACACTTGCATTGTTGGTGTAAAAATCTGATGGATCCGTGAACCAAGCCTTGAAAGGTTGTCTTGGTCACGTCCTAGGCATGCCAAGGGAAGGTTTCAACCATGGTTACAGGCCTTGGACCAACCATGATTCGAACAATCACCTTAGACAACCAACAATCCAAAAACAAAACTCAAAATGGCAACTATGGAAGAGTTGCGATCAAGTCCCTTTCCTGCGTACATGGGCAGAAACCAATGGACCAAAATGACCCTAACACACTCTAGTACATGCCTAGATGCAGCTTGGAATGCCTGGAACCGATCCAACCTCCTGAAATCACAAAAACACTCAAACCGTGAGGTGCACAGAAATCGGCCGAGAAGGCCTGCACCAAAACTTTCGCATGGTTACTGTCAAAAATCGTGTTTCTCCTTAAATTATGAATATGTGATGTTTTAAAATACCTATATGACTTGATTGAAGAACAAATAACAATATAAACATGCCTGAAATTTGTTTTTGAAAGAAACAAATCAACACGACGGACACGGTGCAGCGGAGACGAAGTTCCTTTTCTCTCTTGTTTTCTTGTTGCTAATTCTTGATTCTTGCTTCTGTTATGCTCTGAAATTTTTTAATGGAGGGTGGAGAGAATGCAAAAGAATGAAGGGGAAGGTTACTAATTAAATGGAGAGTTTGAATGGAAATTAAAAATCTTTCTATCTTTGTTGCTTGTGAGATATGGAATGATGTGTGATATTATTGGATTGAGGGAGGTTTAGGGTGAGGTGATGGCCGAGATCTCTAACAAAAACAAGGCAAGGTTATTGCTTAACTCATGTATTTTAAATCCTTAAATTTTTATACACCCATTAAGTATTTTAGTTAATTAATAAATTAAATTTGGATAAAATGTTGCATGACATGGCTTAGTCTATAAAATAAATTATTAAAATGTTAGATTACAATTTCTTGAATAAATTAGACCTATATAAATTTATTCCAATTGGCTACACAATTTAATTTAGGCTGTTACTAAATATTGGACATGAGAGAATTAATTAATAACTTAAGTCTAATTAATTAAATAAAATCTTAAAACAACCTCTATCATAAAATAAATTATTCCTTGACTTAACTTAAATTTAGGAATATTTTCTTATTATTAAATTTTATCTCAATAATCCAACTCCAATCCGGCATCGCGTATTTAACCGAAAAGATAAAACTAAACTTCTGCGATTTAAAATAAATGATCATGACTTAACAAATTTTAAAATAAACTAAAGAATCCATAAAAATTATTTTTAATTTAAATAATATCAATTATGCATGGCTTATACGTAATCTGATTTATCAGGTTCTACATCCGCCATGTCCACATACCTAAAAATCACCTCCAAAGACCTAATCCATACCCCAGCCAAAAATGGATCAGTAGTGCCAGAAAAGTCCTCGGGGTCCATCCTCCTAAACTGCCTCTGGTAAGACCCTCGTAGTGTTCCCAACATGTTGCTCCTCCTCCTGCCTATCTCATCCTCCCATCCTGTCCTCACTATCTTTGCGAAGAAATCGTCTAGAAAGGATCTCCACATGCATTTAAATTTAAAATTATGTCTAGCTTCTTAATTCATGTATCAAATAAGCATTTAAAACTCAGCATATAAATCTTAAAGCAGTAAAACTCAGACTTGAGACGTAACTTCTTGAGCTTCTCGGAGTGGAAGGAACACAACCCTTTTAGAATCTTTGGCTCTGATGCCAACTGAAACGTTCCTTATTTTTTAATTTTAAAATCCTACTAATTTTTTTTGTAATCAGAAAATTCGAAACACTCATTTAAAATAACTCAACCTTTAAAAATCTTAAAACAACCTCTAAATAAATAATACTCAAAATCTTTACATAAAAACTTTAAATACTAAGTAAGTGTAGAAAATGAAGTCCCACGGGAGTGTACTGCCAGACTCGATCCACTCAAGCGTCAGTGCCTCCATCAAAAACGTCTTCACCTGCAACCATCCAAACCTAGTGAGTCTAATTACTCAGCATGTTCTAACCACACGTAGCAATTAATAAATGTACATGCACATGCATTAAAATCATACTTTTATTTAAAATAATTTAGCATGAATTTTAAGCGTAAATAAATCATAAATCATTAAATCGTAAAGTTTTCCATCATCATATATCATTTTGTGTGCAGTTTGATCCTTAAGAGTGACTAACTGTAATTGCATCATCGTATGGTCGACTGATCAGTTTTAGCTCACCAAGTACATGATCAGGGCGGGGTATCAACAACTCTCGTCACAGCAAAAAAATGGAAATACGATCATCGAGCACCCTTTGGGGCCTTCTTTTGCAAAGGTCTCCCTCTGGGGCCTTTTCCTCACGATATCCCCAATCATATCATATCATATTTGTCACAGTCAATTTACATTCTTTAAAATATTTTTCTTTCCTTTTATTTATAAAATATTGTATCCTTCAAAATTCGTGAAATATCATTTTTCAGGGAAAATCGTACACATTTGCATTTTGCATATATTAGAAAAATATCATATTTTTATCATAAACATTTTAAAATATAATTTAGTATATATTATGATTCCTCGGGACCCCGTCAGACCTTTCGTACTACTAGGGATGTAAAATGACCATTTAACCTTGGACTCTAAAATTCCTGATTTTAGTTTTATCTCACTTTTATTGACTTGAGTCTATCTCAAATCATCATATAAGCTTAAATTTGAGTTCTAACATTTTTCTTAGGCGTAAACCCGAGCCTTTCGATTTATTTGCTTAATAACTAAACCGTGAAGCATTTTAAACCCGAATTAATTCAAAACTTAATATTTTAATCCCAAATTGGAAACATAGACTTTTCATACCTAAACTACCCCCGTGAACCACTAACCGACCCCCTAACCTTCCCTAGACATAATCGATCCTTAAACCCTTCTTAAGCCATTTTTTCCCAAAACTTTGGAACCACCCTCGAGCCAACCCAGACCTCGACCGAACCATACCCAAGCCTACTGTCCTGGAACCTCACCAACTCACCTAGCATAGCCGTATCCAGCTCTAGCCAGGCGCCTGATCCTTCCCTTGTTTTTGCACAAGCCGCGCGCCTAGCCTTTTGCCATCACTCACAGCTCCTTTTCCTAGTGCAACCTGCTGTGACCACCCATCCGAGGAACAACTTGGGACCTCCCCGACTCTTTTGGACAACTCCCAAGCCTCCTATGACCGACCTCGATCATTCATCCATCCGCGCGCACCAACATGATTCCTATGGCTCGCGGTTGTTGCTTCCCTTCATCTAGCCACCGTCTAGCTTGACTTTAACCCTTCCTGTGAGAACCTGAAATTCCAGCAGTAGCAGCAGATAGCATAATATCAGCAGCAACTCATATTTCAGAAGATGGCATTTTCCAGCAGACCAAAATCCAGCAGATTAGAATCCAGCAGACAGAATCCAGCAGCAGAAGAGCGAATTCCAGCAGACAGTTACTGATTCAGCTTAGACTTGTAACTGAAGCATTACATGGAATAAAGGCAGTTAATGGCAGATTATGGTCATTAATAGGGAGGCTAACAGTCAGATTTTGGCCTATAAATAACACCTTCAAGTCTCTGAAATGGGTTACACAAGATTTGAGAGTATCACATAAATTTCGAGTTAAGAGATAGTGCCTTTGTCAAGCAGCAAAATCAAGTAGCGAGAGCAACCAGATTTCCAGTAGACTTCAACCGAAATTCTAGCAAATTGCTGTAAGTGGGCTTATGTATAAATATCTTGAAATCCGTTTGATAATTCTGTTTTAAAGCTCAGTCTCTGTTTGATTTCTGATATATGATTTTGAAGCATTGAAACTCCCTAGTGAACTAATGGTAGGAATATATTCTGAACATCTCTGAATTCTGATTCTGATTCTGATTCTGGCCTCACCCCTTAGAGTAGAGAACATATAGGGGACTGATATCAGTTTAGCCATGAAATTCACTAACGTGTTCAGTGCTTACTAATTCTGATTTCTGTTTTGAAACCTGTAAATTCTTAATTCTAATTCCTGCTATGAAATACGAGTTTTCTGTATATTGTTGTATTACTGTTTCTGTATTAAAATGATTTTCAAAAAACTGGGAGTTATTCCCGCCCCTGCTTACTGAGTGACAATCATATCACTCACCCACCAAACACATCTCAGATAAGAACGAGGAAGAAAAATTAGAAGAAGAGGAGCAGATCCAGTTCTGGGGCTGGTGAAGAAGATTATTGTTATCAGTTTATTTTTATGTTAATTCCGATGTACTTGTTAAGACGATGTTAGGTCTGGTTTACATTTCCGCTGTAAAACATCAGTATTCGAGTTGTACCAGACAATTGATTTATTTCGTATTATGAATAAAAGAATGGTTTTTGAATTCTGTACTCTGAGGCTGGTTGTTTTCAAATGTAAATTCGAGAGCAACGCCGGTGTCAACCAACTCCCGTCCCGGGGCGTGACATTGAAGTGGTATCAGAACAAAACCGGGTTTCATAATCTGGGGAGGAGGAACTAGAAATAATAAGTTCTGAAAATTTCTGAAATTAAGTTCTGAAAATAAGTTCTGAAATTTTCGGGAGTAGACTACTGAAAATGAGCTACTGTAATAGACTACTGAAATGATAGACTGAATACGTACAGTTAGGAAAATCAGTAAGGAAACAAATCAGTAAACCAGAACCAGTAGATGTAAACCAGAACCAGTAGATGGAAATCAGTAGACCCCAGTAAACCAGTAGATCTGAAACCAGAACCAGTAGATGGAAATCAGTAGACCCAAAACCAGTAGCCCGAATCCAGAACCAGTAGACGAAATCAGTAGATCTGAATGCAGAAGACTGAGTCAGTAGACTCGGAATGCAGCAGACAATGCTGGAAAAGCAGCAGACTGATTGCAGAAGCATCAGAGTTGCAGTAGACAGTGTATTCCAGCAAGTGAATGCAGTAGACCTTGCAAATGACATGGAAGTTGAGGTGTTTTTCGCGCAAACTTCAAACGGTCATAACTTTTGATCGAGGAGGAATTTTTACTATTAAAAGTAGGCGTTGGAAAGCTCTCGACGAGGAGAACCTAACCTAGAACCACTGATCGTTCTAGCACCACCGACGAAGCCCAAAATCCATCGTTTAGACAGTGATATCATCATTTCCGTGAAATTTTCCAAAATTTTGCAACTTTGAGGAATTTTCATTTCCAATTGGCTTAGTATTTTTGCACCAAGCTTGGCACCATTCATGTTCTTGATGTCAAGGATTTTTAGTAAAATTTTTGGGCAGTTCTGACACCGAAAAATTTTGAGCTACTCTTTGCTATTGAATGTTATAGGCTTACTGATTCTATTCATTCCAGTACTTGTCTATAACTTGAGCCATACTCTTGAGATCACTCCTGAACCTTGACTCTCATTGTTTTTGAATGTAGGATATGGCTTACCAAAGTAGCTACATTAAGATCTTAGAAAGGAAGCTAGAGAAACTCGAGGAACATCACTATTGTCTAGAACTGGACAAAGATGAATTAGAGCGTCGAGCAGAACACTTGAGAGGTGATGTTCAACGTTATGCTCATTATCTGCATGAAGCAGAAGAGAGGAGTAGGAAGGCTCAAGAAAAGTTTGAAACCTCCCAAGAGACTGTGGCAGAATTCATCGAGTTACGTGATACACTAGTGGAGAAGATCCAAATACTCAAGGATCAAAATCACCAACTCGTGCACCAGCATAATCAGTATAGTGAACAGACTGATGCACAGATTCACGAGTTGCAGAGTACTGTTGAAGTTCTTAGTGACCAGAATGCAGTTCTGCATGGTCACATTGAACACCTACAAGCAGTAATCGCCAACCAAGACGAACCTGAGGAGGATCCCGAAGAAGATGAGGAAATCGAAGAGGATCCTACGGACTTGGGATTAGGAGAAGTGATAGATTAGAACATCGGTAGTAGTTTTCGTTGTAATGTCACGTGTTCCATTTGCATTTATGTTCTCATTTTCGATGTTTCGTTGTAATTGCACTTTCTTGAGGAATCAATAAAAAATTATTTCTATCCATCGGTTCATATTTAATTTTGGAGCAATTACTCAATCATTGTGATTCTTTTATTTAGTCTCTATTATGTCATCAACCTTAGAACTTTCATAACTGTAGGAAATGGATGGAAGACCAGTGAGAAACAACCGGAACCCTCGTTACAACAACCTTAACAACAATCGTAATGATGAGGATGCACAACAACAACCCCCACAGCAACCACCCGCAGTTGGCCTCAGTCAAGTGGCCTTGATGGCTATAGCCACGATTGTGGCAACCACGCTACAAGGGCTGGTGAACCCTAATGTTAACAGCCACCGCCACCACCTCCAGCTCAGAATGGGACTAAGCAGCACTATGAGGCTCTCCGAAGAGCAAGAGTCCCTAACTTCGATGGAAGCACCGATCCAGAGATCGGATAAAATTGGATGAAAGAGGTGGAAAATCATCTTCGACTACTTGAGGTTCCCCAAAGGATCAGAGTAGAGGTGATTACACCTTTTCTTGTGGATAAAGCTGCCAAATGGTGGGAAAGAGTCTCACCAGCTATGATAGAGGCGGGACCTATCACTTGGCAAAGGTTCCGAGAGGCATTCCTGAGGTAGTACTTTCCGACAGTAATTCGAGTGCAAAAGCTGTCAGAATTTGAAAGCTTGGTTCAAGAACCAAACATGACTGTGGTGGAGTATTCATCTAAGTTTCACTCATTGGGAACTTACTACCCAACCATCATGGGAGACGAAGCCTTGAAGATGCATCGCTTCAAGAGTGGATTGAACATCCGTATTCAATCTGCCCTTGCCGTTATCGAGCCCAATAGTTTTGATGAATTGATGGGAGCCGCCATCAGGGCTGAGAATGACATCAAGAGGCGTGAAGGCGAGAACAAACTCAAACGTCCTCAACCAAGCCAGTACCAATCGGGCCAATAATTCAAGAGGCCTAAGTTTTCAAGCAACCAGTTCACCAATGCCCCAACTAACCGAACCGCTTCTTCTCAATCAAGCAAAGATTCCATTGTGGGAAAATGGACCATCGCATTGCTCAATGTCCTATTCCAGATCCAAGGAATGGTCTAGCAGGTGGAACAACTCCAAATAAGCCTAAGGAGAACAAGCCCAATGCTCGAGTCTATGCTATCACTCAAGAAGATGCGGACAACTCAAATGATGTTGTAGCCGGTACCATTCTAATCGACAATATACCTGCTTATGTGTTATTTGATTGAGGTGCTACGCATTCATTCATGTCTAAGAGATTTGCCAAGAAGTTAGGAGCTAAGCCTGATAACTTAGAAGAACCATATAGAGTAGCCACTCCTGCAAATCGAATTTTAGAAACTCGCATTCTATATCGGGATATTAGTGTTCTCATAGAAGATCAGAATTTCAAGGCAAACCTTATTCAACTAAACATGGTGGAATTCGACGTAATTCTTGGAATGGATTGGTTAGCCAAGAATCATGCTTTAGTAGACTGTCATGGAAAGACGGTAACCATCCAAGCTCCACACCAAGAGAAACTTTTATTTCATGGTAAGAGAAAAGAACGAAAGACTCTTCTTTCTGCTTCTCAAACTTGGAAAGCCATGAAAAGTGGGGAAGAAGTTTACCTAGCCATGTTAAGCGAGGTAAAAGAAGGAACCACAATGACACTAGAAGAGATTCCGGTAGTACAAGAGTTTCCGGATGTCTTTCCTGACGAACTCCCTGGCAAACTTCCCGATCGCGAGGTGGAACTTTAGATTAACTTAGTGCCCAATGCTACACCAATCTCAAAAGCACCTTACCGAATGGCTCCAGCAGAGTTGAAAGAACTCAAAGAGCAACTTCAGGAGTTGTTGGACAAGAAGAAAATCAGACCAAGCGCATCTCCGTGGGGAGCTCCTGTCCTATTTGTAAAGAAGAAGGACGGAAGTATGAGGATGTGTATCGATTACAGAGAGCTGAACAAGATCACAATAAAAAACAAGTATCCGCTTCCAAGATAGATGACTTGTTTGACCAACTCAAAGGAGCTTCAGTCTTTTCCAAGCTCGATTTAAGGTCAGGCTATCACCAATTAAAAGTCAAATAAGACGATATTCCAAAGACAGCCTTCAGAACATGGTACGGACACTATGAGTTCACAGTGATGCCGTTCGGATTAACAAACTCTCCGGCATTATTCATGGATCTCATGAACAGAGTGTTTAAACCATTTCTTTACAAGTTTGTTGTGGTATTCATCGACGACATTCTAGTATATTCGTCCAGTGAAGAAGACCACAAAGAACATCTCCGTCTCACCCTCCAGAAACTGAGAGAAAAGGAACTATACGCCAAGTTCAAGAAATGCGAATTCTGGCTAGAGAGCGTCGCATTCTTGGGACACATAATATCAGTAGCAGGAGTCTCTGTGGACCCAAAGAAAGTAGAGGCAATCTCAGATTGGCGCAGACCAAAGAATGCGACCGAAACTCAAATTTTCTTGGGACTAGCAGGCTATTACCGAAAATTTGTTGAAGGATTTTCCTCAATAGCCATACCTCTCACCAAGCTCACACAGAAGAACTCTAAGTTTCAATGGAGTGAAAAATGTGAGCAAAGCTTCGAGACTTTGAAGAAGAAGCTTACATCCACGCCAGTGTTGGTATTGCCAACTGAAGGAAAAGACTTCACCATCTACAGTGATGCATCTAAAGAAGGTTTAGGATGTGTACTCATGCAAGAGGGAAGGGTCATTGCATACGCATCGAGACAGTTGAAGCCGTACGAACAGAATTACCCAACACATGACCTCGAGCTAGCAGCTGTGGTGTTTGCACTAAAGATTTGAAGACATTATTTATATGGTGCTAAGTGCGAAATATTCACCAATCATCAAAGTCTCAAGAATTTGTTCACTCAAAAGGAACTAAATATGAGACAAAGACGGTGGAATGAACTCATGAAGGATTACGACTTGACAATAAGCTACCATCCAGGCAAAGCCAACAAGGTAGCAGATGCTTTAAGTCTAAAGAATACAAGGTAATCATGGCATCACTTTCAGCACAACCTTGTCTTCGAGAGACAATCAAGATAAGCCAAGATAGAGATTCCGCTTTGGTAAAACTGAAAGAGCAATCAAAAGAAGGAAAATCACCAGATTTCGAGACGGACAACAAAGGAATCTTGTGGATAAAAGGACGGTTATGTGTACCAGACATCGATAACCTCCGAAAAGAAGTAATGTCTGAAGCACATCGGTCAAAATTTTCAGTTCATCCTGACAGTACCAAAATGTATAAAGATTTGAAGAAAAACTTTTGGTGGAGTGGAATGAAGAAAGACGTGGCAATGTATGTTTCCAAGTGTCACGTGTGCCAGCAAGTCAAGGCAGAGCACCAAAGACCTGGAGGACTTTTGCAACCTTTAGAAATTCCAGAATGGAAATGGGAACATATCTCCATGGACTTTGTTGTCGGGTTACCAAAGTCTAGACAAAGTCATGACGGCATCTGGGTGATCGTAGATAGACTCACAAAATCTACGCATTTCTTACCTGTCCGCATGAGCTATAATTTGGACAAGCTAGCAACATTGTACATGAATGAGATCGTACGATTGCATGGAGTTCCAGCTAGCATACTATCAGACAGAGATCCGAGGTTTACATCCCGTTTTTGGAAGAGCTTACAACAAGCTATGGGGACTAAGGTTACTCTTAGTACGGCATATCACCCTCAGACCGATGGTCAAACAGAGAGAAAAATTCAAACTCTTGAGTATATGCTGAGAGCTTGTGCCCTAGACTTCAGTGGTAATTGGAGCGAACATCTGCCCTTAATCGAGTTCGCGTACAATAATAGTTACCACAGCAGCATTGGAATGGCACCATACGAAGCTCTGTACGGACGAAAGTGTCGATCACCACTGTATTGGAATGAGGTAGGGGAAAAAGCCATTGTTGGACCCGAAATGATCCAAGAATAGTGGATAAAGTTGTTGTGATCAAGGAGAGATTAAAAGCTGCACAAGATTGACAGAAAAGCTGGGCTGACCTTAAAAGAAGACCCGTGGAATTCGAAGTTGGAGAGAAGGCATATGTGAAAGTTTCACCCATGAAGGGTTTTATCCGATTCAATAAGGCTGGGAAACTAAATCCCAGATACGTCGGACCATTTGAAATCCTCGAGAAAGTGGGGACACTTGCTTATAGATTAGCACTTCCACCCGACATGTCAAGAATTCATAATGTATTCCACGTCTCGCAGCTGAGGAGATATATTTCCGATCCAAGTCACATTCTAGAAACTGGACCACTTCTGGTTGAGAGCAATCTAAATGAAGAGCTGAAGTATGAAGAAATTCCGATTCGAATTGTGGATTTCAAAGACCAAATACTAAGACGACGAACTATTCCATGTGTCAAAGTACAATGGTCCAACCATACCGAAAGAGAAACTACTTGGGAGTTGGAAGAAAAGATGCGAGCACAATACCCTTATCTCTTTGAAGATCATGTATAGCCAAGTTTCGAGGACGAAACTTCTCATAAGGAGGGAGGGATGTGAGAACCTGAAATTCCAGCAGTAGCAGCAGACAGCATAATATCAGCAACAAATCATATTTCAGAAGATGACATTTTCCAGCAGACCAAAATCCAGCAGATTAGAATCCAGCAGACAGAATCCAGCAGCAGAAGAGCGAATTCCAGCAGACAGTTACTGATTCAGCTTAGACTTGTAACTGAAGCATTACATGGAATAAAGGCTGTTAATGGCAGATTATGGTCATTGATAGGGAGGCTAACAGTCAGATTTTGGCCTATAAATAACACCCTCAAGTCTCTGAAATGGGTTACACAAGATTTGAGAGTATCACATAAATTTCGAGTTAAGAGATAGTGCCTTTGTCAAGCAGCAAAATCCAGTAGCGAGAGCAACCAGATTTCCAGTAGACTTCAAGCGAAATTCTAGCAAATTACTGTAAGTGGGCTTATGTATAAATATCTTGAAATCCGTTTGATAATTCTGTTTTAAAGTTCAGTCTCTGTATGATTTCTGATATATGATTTTGAAGCATTGAAACTCCCTAGTGAACTAATGGTAGGAATATATATTCTGAACATCTCTGAATTCTGATTCTGATTCTGATTCTGGCCTCACCCCTTAGAGGAGAGAACATATAGGGGACTGATATCAGTTTAGCCATGAAATTCACTAACGTGTTCCGTGCTTACTAATTCTGATTTCTGTTCTGAAACCTGTAAATTCTGAATTCTGATTCCTGCTATGAAATACGAGTTTTCTGTATATTGTTGTATTATTGTTTCTGTATTAAAATGATTTTCGAAAAACTGAGAGTTATTCCCGCCCCTGCTTACTGAGTGACAATCATATCACTCACCCACCAAACCCATCTCAGATAAGAACGAGGAAGAAAAATTAGAAGAAGAGGAGCAGATCCAGTTCTGGGGCTGGTGAAGAAGATTATTATTATCAGTTTATTTTTATGTTAATTCCGCTGTACTTGTTAAGACGCTGTTAGGTCTGGTTTTACATTTCCGCTGTAAAACATCAGTATTCGAGTTGTAACAGACAATTGATTTATTTTGTGTTATGAATAAAAGACTGGTTTTTGAATTCTGTACTCTGAGGCTGGTTGTTTTCGAATGTAAATTTGAGAGCAACGCCGGTGTCAACCAACCCCCGTCCCGGGGCGTGACACTTCCTAACCCTCCAGACATAGCAACACAGGGCCTGTTCCAAGCCCTGGCACGGCCTTCCCTTGGCAGAGTCCATCATGTGCCAAAAACTCCATGGAAGACTCTAGAAAACCCTAGGTTCCTATCACCATAATAATGCACTTTTCCAGCCCACGTTCCTCCGTTAAATGACTCTTTTGACGACCCATAAACATCTCATATTGGCAACGTTTCCTTAGGAATCATAAAGCGTCTCAAACAAGTGTAAAAACTTCACAACTTTGATAAATATATGTCTAAACGTGTATTAATTTGAACTTAAACTTTTTTCATGCTAGAAAACATAAATCATGCATAATATGATTTGAATGGTGCAAAAGAAATACTAGAAACATGCATTTGTGTTTAGAATGCTCGAATATTTGATCGTTGGCGTGGGTTGCGAAGAAGATCGAGCAGACAACGAGAAATATTTGAATTTTGATCTTGCAATTTCAAATTTTAGTTTTTGTGGTGTGTGCAAATTTCGGCTGCTAGGAAACATTAAAACCCTAGGATTGTTTTTTATAATTTTTGAAATTGGTCTTTACAAAGTTAGGGTTTTAGGCTTTAAGTTTATAAATAATTAGGCCCAATAATCTTAGGTAAATTAACCTCATTAAGACCTATGTAATTGTAAAATAAAAGTTCGCAAAAATATGTTTTCAAAAATAATAACTTTCGAGCCTTTAAAAGTCCTTCTTTTGGCTAAAACCGATCTCCTAGATAAATTAGGTCTCGACTCGTAAAACAATTTAGACTCCAACATTTTTAAAAAAACTTAATCCTATTTAATCATATTATCGAGACTTAAAACAATTATTAAAAAATATTAATCTTGGTCGTCCCCGCTCTCCTTTCCCCACCTTATTATCGAATATCCGGTTAAAATCTTTAATTCTCATGAAATCATGCAATTAAACCTTCAATCATATAATATGCATCATTTAAGGATTTAAAATCAATCAAATAAATCAATTAAGCAATTCAATAATTTGCATGTATATGGTTTACGTGGACTGATTTTTGGACGTTACATTCCAGCTCTTTGATGTTTGTTTCAGTCAATAGATGGATCTCTGAATTTACATAGTTTATGCTCATTTCCTACTGATGTAAATCATTTAGGTTGAGACATGTAAATCTATTCCCTAATATTGCCATTAAGGAACGTTGTCTTCACATTCATCAATCATATTTCATAGTCATACCATGCTGTTATGACTAGAAATATCCTAACAGACTTTAACATAGCAACTGGAGAAAATGTTTCCTCATAGTCAATGCATTGTCTTTGAGTTTATCTTTTTGCTAACAATATTTCTTTGAAAGTCATGACTTTTCCATCCGCTCTAAGTTTTCTTTTGTAAATCCATTTTCTTCCTATGAGAACAATTCCCTCTGATAGATCTGCTAAGGATCATACTTGGTTCGAATACATGGTGTCCATCTCGGTTGCATGGCTTCAAGCCATTTAGATGAATCGGCATCATACAATGCTTATTTGAAGTTTCTTGTATCACATTGATGAATGGACTCATCTTGGCCTTCTTCAAGAAGTAGGATCATCCTCTTAGGGCCTCAAGCCTTTTTGGATATCTTAGGAGTTTGTGCTTCTTCAACTGACTATTAGGGTGTGGGTTCTACTATTTTAGTAGTGAATGGTTCCCAAATCTCTTTTAGTTCTATCATTCCGCGTGTGGGTTTTACTATTTTAGTTGTGAATGGTTCCCAAATATCTTTGAGTTCTATCATTCCGCATTTTCTATCCAATATAAACTCATTCTCTAAGAACTGGTAACACATAAACAATATTCAATGAAATTCTTTGGATATTGGATATGCCACAAAGTAGCACAAATTGGCTCTATGTCTAATTTTTCTCACACTGTCTGTTTTACGTAAACAGGACATCCCCATACTTTTAATAAAGAATATTTGGGAAATTTCTCATTCATATCTCATATTGAGTTTAATTCACTTTCTTTGTATGGGCTTGGTTCAACAACATTGCTGCAGTCTCAAGCGCAAATCCCCAAACGGATGGCGGAAATTCAGTGAATCACATCATAGATCGAGCCATGTTTTTCAGTGTTTGATTACGTCGCTCCGACACACCATTAAACTTGGGTATGGCAAGTGGGGTCCACTGTGAGAGAATCACATTCTCTTTAAGATAATCTTTAAATTCAGTACTTCAGAAATTTCCACCTCAATCAAATCGAAGTGTTTTGAAACTCTTTCCTAATAGTTTCTCTAATTCAATTCTGAATTCGTTGAAATTTTCAAAGACTTAAAACTTGTATTTAAATAAACACACATACCTATACATTGAAAATCTATTAGTAAAGGTAATGAAAAAGGATTAGCCATATTTCGTGCTAACATTTAGCTGGTCACACACATCTGTATTATCAAATCAGATAAATCATCTACACGTTCCACTTTCCCTAGGAAATGGGCTTTGGTCATCTTTCTTTTGAGACGGGACTCTCTTGTTTCAAGAGAGTTAATCTCTGACATATCAGCATTCCCTCTCCTACTAGCTTGTACATCCTTCTTTGGAAATATTTGCTAACCTAGCATGACACAAGTGTTTTTGATTTAGACTATCTTGTTTTAGTTTTCTTGTTGATGAAATTGTTTGGATATTCAAATATCATTGCCAAAAAATTTCTGGCCGGGATATTTTCTTATATTTAAATTCTTGCAGTGAAACAATAACTTATCGGGCTTTGTGGGCCCTTCAAGTATCATTTGGAGCTGGTCTCTTATCGGGCTTATTTTTCTTTCAAGGGGCAAAACATTTCTTTCTATAAACTTCAGAGCCATTTTTCATCCCTGATTTAGAAGCGCACTGATGTATGTAATTTTTACATATTTTATTGCATTAGTTTTATGTGAGTTTGCATTGTGTGTGCATACATTTCTTATACATTTTGTTCGTTTTAGAATTAGCATATGCATATTATTGTGTCAAACTTGTACGTGATGAATTTGTAGGCGAAATGGCCGGAAAGATAAAATCGGGAGAGAAATACACAAGCCACGCGAGAAAGAGTGCCCCCCGTAGAAGTAGATTCTTACCGCTAGGGCACTAAGATGGATTTCCGGACAGAAGAGTTGACGCCCGAGTGGTAGAATCTTACCGCTCGGGTT